>NC_138294.1:20326606-20441606 GCF_965601325.2 Salmo salar
AATTGTTCTAGCTACGTACGTGAAGTACAGGTGGGTAGCTAGATTGCTAACAAGCTAACGCTAATTCGGTAGATGCCTAACATAGCTAAGTAACGATTTGATACGTAATTCTATTTCCAGTACCGTGAAATGTTATGCTACTAGCATACGCATTTTTGTCTATGAAGACTGATTCAATGTAGCTTTTCAGCAGGCTAACTAATAGCTAGGCCTGTTAGCCACATTACCCTTAGCCAGCGCAGTCACTTCTGTGTTTTGCTGATAAGCTAACTAGCTGGCTACCTGTTCATTAGCAAGCTAGTTAGCCTCCTAATTGCAAGTTTGCATTTTTCATAATGTGCGTCCTGTTAATACAGCTAGCCAGCATCTTCATGTTAGTAAGATACAGATATGATGCAACGTTGCCTATGCATTTTGAATCATACAAAATGATAAATAGTTATTGTTCCTCTATGTCCCTCTTCCAGGCAGAATCATGAGTCTCAGAAAGCAGACCCCCAGTGACTTTCTGAAGCAGATCATTGGCAGACCAGTTGTGGTCAAGCTCAACTCTGGAGTGGATTACAGAGGTAACTCTGCACCTTGTATAAGTCATCACCTAGTTGGCCAGTATGTGATATTTCTAGACTGCCTGTTAACCAACAACTGAATTGTATTTGTCACATGCTGTGTCGACTTTACCGTGAAACGCTTGTTTACGAGCCCTTCCCAACAATGCAGCATAAACAATTAATAATACAAGAATAACACTATATGCAGGGAGTACCAGATCAATGTGCAGAGGTATGAGATATTTGAAGTAGATATGTACATGAAGGCAGTAAAGTGACTAGGCATCAGGATGGATAATAAGAGTAAATAAATACTAAGAGTAGCAGCAAATGTTAGTTTTGTTTGTGTTACAGTACTATTGGTGCTATCCTTACTCCACACACAATTTGACTTCTATGCCTGATCTGAAACACATGAACCCCTCAGATGCATTGCCCATAGACTGTGCCTGTCTGTGCCATTGATATTAGTCTGTGCCTTTTCTCTAGGTGTCCTAGCCTGTCTGGATGGCTATATGAACATTGCAGTGGAGCAGACAGAGGAGTATGTCAATGGGCAGCTGAAGAACAAGTATGGTGACGCCTTCCTGAGAGGAAACAACGGTAAGTGCTCCAGAACCAGACGCTTGTTGTTTCTAACTACTTGGTGGCACTTTTGTAGAAGTCAACATGATATTGAATAGCTATGGAGAATGGTGTATTACTCCTTCCCATTTATTTTAGTAATTACTTATTTTTGATGATTGCCGATTTCACGTGCTAGTCGGAACTATGAAAGTGAAATTCCCGACTTGCTAACTGGTTGAACGCGGCATGTGTATAACTTCAACCAGTTAACAAGTCGGAAATGTCAGTTTCCTAGTTCCGACTAGCACGTGAACACGGTAGATATGACTCGTAATTAACTGAGACTTTCCGATATATGACGTTGCCACAGACAGCAGGATGTACCGTAGATATTGCAAGATGAGCACGATACAAGACCTTGCACTCGCAAAAAATCTGAGTATCTTCACGGGTGGTGAAGTTTAGCCTCGCGCTTCACCCTCTTAGTAGTTACGGAAGTCAGCGCGATATCTCGCATAATACTATCTGGTTTTGTATCTACATGCCATTTTAAGTTTTCACCTTTCTTGTCTGTACTAATTATTTTCTATTTCCTTCCTTAGTGTTATACATCAGCACCCAGAAGAGGAAGATGTGATGCAGAGGATTTGTCCTTTTTTTATTTTTTTTTTATTATCCCTGATGTTGTTCCAGTTGATTATGTTATATGAAAACATTGTTTTTCGTATTGTTTAATGTCTCTGAGCTGAAGAGTGTTTCGTTTTTTGTAAAAAAGAGCACAATCCAATAAATGTTTTTGGAAATTTAATTTTGTTCCTAGAGTCTGTTTTTGTTCACCTACATTTAGTGCAAAAGCTTGCCTTTCTTTTGTCTAATGATGACCCTAACATAATTGTAAAAGATTATGCACATATATTGTATACTTATATATTGAAGTATCAGTATATAGTATATCAATCAAATTTATTTTTATATAGCCCTTCGTACATCAGCTGATATCTCAAAGTGCTGTACAGAAACCCAGCCTAAAACCCCAAACAGCAAGCAAAGCATGTGAAAGAAGCACGGTGGCTAGGAAAAACTCCCTAGGAAAAACTCCCTAGAAAGGCCAAAAACCTAGGAAGAAACCTAGAGAGGAACCAGGCTGAGGGGTGGCCAGTCCTCTTCTGGCTGTGCAGGGTGGATATTATAACAGAACATGGTCAAGATGTTAAAATGTTCATAAATGACCAGCATGGTCAAATAATAATAATCATAGTAGTTGTCGAGGGTGCAACAAGCACGTCCGGTGAACAGGTCAGGGTTCCATAGCCGCAGGCAGAACAGTTGAAACTGGAGCAGCAGCACGGCCAGGTGGACTGGGGACAGCAAGGAGTCATCATACCAGGTAGTCCTGAGGCATGGTCCTAGGGCTCAGGTCCTCCGAGAGAAAGACAGAAAGAGAGAATATCTGTATACTCCCCTACTTGAGTATTGAAGTCATTTCATTTTATATTGAAGGAATATAGACTTTCCTTCATTGGTTCCTTACTGACCTGTGGAGGCTGGTTGAACATGAGCCGTGATTCTTCTAGATAATATTCTCCAGTCAGTCCTATATGATGGCGACGCTTAAAGCCATACTGATGGGGAGTTTATTTCAGCTTCAATCTAGTAATTCACTGTGGCCTCTTGAGCCCTGCCAGCTTCCAATAACATAGAGACCATAAAGCACTGGGCGTACGACACGACAAGGCATTCATTCACAATATAACTTACGTCTCATTCTCCTTCAATGTTATGAGACAGATTATACAGGATACACTGACCCGAAGGGCTGCTTTCATCACTATCAGTCTATACGTTATAAGTCTTAATCATGATTGGTTTAATGTGTGGGTGGAGTCTGAGCATGGCCAATTGACTTCTGGCATTTTCTCAATTACCAATCAAAACCAGCCATTATGGAGAAACAAAACAGTGATGCCTGTATACTAATGGTCCCTCCTGCAGGCTCTGTCAGATTCTATTAACATGTAAACAGATCTGTCATAGTAGCTACCCGTTTGCCTCTGGTAGTGGATAGAGGGTTAATGGGAGGTGTGATTACTGAATGTGATACAGCCTGTTGGTGTTTTGTCTAGTGTGGCAGGTGATTGGATTTCTCACTACCCGCACACAAAGTATCTCTTTTTCAGCACACTCACACACAGGTTTCTTTACTCCTCAAACACATGAACCCCTCGTAACTACAAGATGGATAGATGCTTTTGTTCTCAATAAGTTGTCTCTTTATCCTCCCCTCAGCTGATTCCTGCTGCCTACCTCCTGAAACACCATGCATAACGTATGCAAAGATGTGGATGTTTAACCCACTTAGGTCATCTGTACTAGTAATTTAGCCAATGGGTTCAAACCAAACGTGACGTCGGTTCATTATGCTGAGAAGGACGTAATGAATATATGATTCATTAGGATTCGACTGCTTGTGCTGGTTTGGGGGGAGGGAGACTTTGCAGGGCCTGGTTTTCCACCCTGTACATGCGCACTCTGGCCTCTGCTAGGAGACAAAAGGCTGCCAAGGTCAGGTCTGACTTCAGGATGAAGGACGCGTTATTGATCAAACTCCCTCCGCCGAGCCGCAACTGGAGCGAGTGAGAGGGGAGAGACGGGGGCTCGCTGCAGAACACACAGACGCACACACTGATACAGACACACTGACAGACACACACACTCTCTTTCACCCACACACACATTGACACAGACACACACGTAGAATCATTATGGCAGCTAGCGAGGTTAGCGCAGGCAAATATTTACCTAGTGGAATCATAACGGAGCTGCTGGCTGTGCGGCCTCGCAGGAAGCCCAATTAATCCTGTTCACAGCAATGACCTGGTGGCAGACCTCACTATTGTACTGCTATTGGCCCGGACTGTTCAGACACACACTCCCGAGTACGCTGCCCTAACACAGTGTGTGTGAATGTGTCTAGCAGTGTGTGTGTGTATGTGTCTAGCAGTGTGTGTGAATGTGTCTAGCAGTGTGTGTGTATGTGTCTAGCAGTGTGTGTGAATGTGTCTAGCAGTGTGTGTGTATGTGTCTAGCAGTGTGTGTGTATGTGTCTAGCAGTGTGTGTGAATGTGTCTAGCAGTGTGTGTGTATGTGTCTAGCAGTGTATGTGTGTATGTGTCTAGCAGTGTGTGTGTGTGTATGTGTCTAGCAGTGAGTGTGTATGTGTCTAGCAGTGTGTGTGTGTATGTATCTAGCAGTGTGTGTGTATGTGTCTAGCAGTGTGTGTGTGTGTATGTGTCTAGCAGTGTGTGTGTATGTGTCTAGCAGTGTGTGTGTGTGTATGTGTCTAGCAGTGTGTGTGTGTATGTGTCTAGCAGTGTGTGTGTGTATGTGTCTAGCAGTGTGTGTGTGTATGTGTCTAGCAGTGTGTGTGTATGTGTCTAGCAGTGTGTGTGTATGTGTCTAGCAGTGTGTGTGTGTATGTGTCTAGCAGTGTGTGTGTGTGTATGTGTCTAGCAGTGTGTGTGTATGTGTCTAGCAGTGTGTGTGAATGTGTCTAGCAGTGTGTGTGTATGTGTCTAGCAGTGTGTGTGTATATGTGTCTAGCAGTGTGTGTGTATGTATCTAGCAGTGTGTGTATGTGTCTAGCAGTGTGTGTGTGTGTATGTGTCTAGCAGTGTGTGTGTATGTGTCTAGCAGTGTGTGTGTATGTGTCTAGCAGTGTGTGTGTGTGTATGTGTCTAGCAGTGTGTGTATGTGTCTAGCAGTGTGTGTGTATGTATCTAGCAGTGTGTGTGTATGTGTCTAGCAGTGTGTGTGAATGTGTCTAGCAGTGTGTGTGTATGTGTCCAGCAGCGTGTGTGTATGTGTCTAGCAGTGTGTGTGAATGTGTATAGCAGTGTGTGTGTGTGTATGTGTCTAGCAGTGTGTGTGTGTGTGTATGTGTCTAGCAGTGTGTGTGTATGTGTCTAGCAGTGTGTGTGTGTGTGTCTAGCAGTGTGTGTGTATGTGTCTAGCAGTGTGTGTGTGTGTCTAGCAGTGTGTGTCTATGTGTCTAGCAGTGTGTGTGTATGTGTCTAGCAGTGTGTGTGTATGTGTCTAACAGTGTGTATGTGTCTAGCAGTGTGTGTGTGTGTCTAGCAGTGTGTGTGTATGTGTCTAGCAGTGTGTGTGTATATGTGTCTAGCAGTGTGTGTGTATGTATCTAGCAGTGTGTGTGTATGTGTCTAGCAGTGTGTGTCTAGCACTGTGTGTGTGTGTATGTGTCTAGCAGTGTGTGTGTATGTGTCTAGCAGTGTGTGTGTATGTGTCTAGCAGTGTGTGTGTGTGTATGTGTCTAGCAGTGTGTGTATGTGTCTAGCAGTGTGTGTGTATGTATCTAGCAGTGTGTGTGTGTGTGTGTATGTGTCTAGCAGTGTGTGTATGTGTCTAGCAGTGTGTGTGTATGTATCTAGCAGTGTGTGTGTATGTGTCTAGCAGTGTGTGTGAATGTGTCTAGCAGTGTGTGTGTATGTGTCTAGCAGTGTGTGTGTATGTGTCTAACAGTGTGTGTGTATGTGTCTAACAGTGTGTGTGTATGTGTCTAGCAGTGTGTGCGAATGTGTCTAGCAGTGTGTGTGTATGTGTCTAGCAGTGTATGTGTGTATGTGTCTAGCAGTGTGTGTGTGTGTATGTGTCTAGCAGTAGGTGTGTATGTGTCTAGCAGTGTGTGTGTGTATGTGTCTAGCAGTGTGTGTGTGTGTATGTGTCTAGCAGTGTGTGTGTGTATGTGTCTAGCAGTGTGTGTGTGTATGTGTCTAGCAGTGTGTGTGTGTATGTGTCTAGCAGTGTGTGTGTATGTGTCTAGCAGTGTGTGTGTATGTGTCTAGCAGTGTGTGTGTATGTGTCTAGCAGTGTGTGTGTGTGTATGTGTCTAGCAGTGTGTGTGTATGTGTCTAGCAGTGTGTGTGAATGTGTCTAGCAGTGTGTGTGTATGTGTCTAGCAGTGTGTGTGTATATGTGTCTAGCAGTGTGTGTGTATGTATCTAGCAGTGTGTGTGTATGTGTCTAGCAGTGTGTGTGTGTGTATGTGTCTAGCAGTGTGTGTGTATGTGTCTAGCAGTGTGTGTGTATGTGTCTAGCAGTGTGTGTGTGTGTATGTGTCTAGCAGTGTGTGTATGTGTCTAGCAGTGTGTGTGTATGTATCTAGCAGTGTGTGTGTATGTGTCTAGCAGTGTGTGTGAATGTGTCTAGCAGTGTGTGTGTATGTGTCCAGCAGCGTGTGTGTATGTGTCTAGCAGTGTGTGTGAATGTGTATAGCAGTGTGTGTGTGTGTATGTGTCTAGCAGTGTGTGTGTGTATGTGTCTAGCAGTGTGTGTGTATGTGTCTAGCAGTGTGTGTGTGTGTGTCTAGCAGTGTGTGTGTATGTGTCTAGCAGTGTGTGTGTGTGTGTCTAGCAGTGTGTGTCTATGTGTCTAGCAGTGTGTGTGTATGTGTCTAGCAGTGTGTGTGTATGTGTCTAACAGTGTGTATGTGTCTAGCAGTGTGTGTGTGTGTCTAGCAGTGTGTGTGTATGTGTCTAGCAGTGTGTGTGTATATGTGTCTAGCAGTGTGTGTGTATGTATCTAGCAGTGTGTGTGTATGTGTCTAGCAGTGTGTGTGTGTGTGTATGTGTCTAGCAGTGTGTGTGTATGTGTCTAGCAGTGTGTGTGTATGTGTCTAGCAGTGTGTGTGTGTGTATGTGTCTAGCAGTGTGTGTATGTGTCTAGCAGTGTGTGTGTATGTATCTAGCAGTGTGTGTGTATGTGTCTAGCAGTGTGTGTGAATGTGTCTAGCAGTGTGTGTGTATGTGTCTAGCAGTGTGTGTGTATGTGTCTAACAGTGTGTGTGTATGTGTCTAACAGTGTGTATGTGTCTAGCAGTGTGTGTGTATGTGTCTAGCAGTGTGTGTGTATGTGTCTAGCAGTGTGTGTATGTGTCTAGCAGTGTGTGTGTATGTAACTAGCAGTGTGTGTGTATGTGTCTAGCAGTGTGTGTGAATGTGTCTAGAAGTGTGTGTGTATGTGTCTAGCAGTGTGTGTGTATGTATCTAGCAGTGTGTGTGTATGTGTCTAGCAGTGTGTGTGTATGTGTCTAGCAGTGTGTGTGTGTATGTGTCTAGCAGTGTGTGTGAATGTGTCTAGCAGTGTGTGTGAATGTGTCTAGCAGTGTGTATGTGTCTAGCAGTGTGTGTGTATGTGTCTAGCAGTGTGTGTGTGTATGTGTCTAGCAGTGTGTGTGTATGTGTCTAGCAGTGTGTGTGAATGTGTCTAGCAGTGTGTGTGAATGTGTCTAGCAGTGTGTGTGTATGTGTCTAGCAGTGTGTGTGTGTATGTGTCTAGCAGTGTGTGTGTGTATGTGTCTAGCAGTGTGTGTGTATGTGTCTAGCAGTGTGTGTGTGTATGTATCTAGCAGTGTGTGTGTATGTGTCTAGCAGTGTGTGTGTGTGTGTATGTGTCTAGCAGTGTGTGTGTGTGTCTAGCAGTGTGTGTGTATGTGTCTAGCAGTGTGTGTGTGTATGTGTCTAGCAGTGTGTGTGTGTATGTGTCTAGCAGTGTGTGTGTATGTGTCTAGCAGTGTGTGTGTATGTGTCTAGCAGTGTGTGTGTGTGTCTAGCAGTGTGTGTGTATGTGTCTAGCAGTGTGTGTGTATATGTGTCTAGCAGTGTGTGTGTATGTATCTAGCAGTGTGTGTGTATGTGTCTAGCAGTGTGTGTGAATGTGTCTAGCAGTGTGTGTGTATGTGTCCAGCAGCGTGTGTGTATGTGTCTAGCAGTGTGTGTGAATGTGTATAGCAGTGTGTGTGTGTGTATGTGTCTAGCAGTGTGTGTGTGTATGTGTCTAGCAGTGTGTGTGTGTGTCTAGCAGTGTGTGTGTGTGTGTGTATGTGTCTAGCAGTGTGTGTGTGTGTGTCTAGCAGTGTGTGTCTGTGTCTAGCAGTGTGTGTGTATGTGTCTAGCAGTGTGTGTGTATGTGTCTAACAGTGTGTATGTGTCTAGCAGTGTGTGTGTGTGTCTAGCAGTGTGTGTGTGTATGTGTCTAGCAGTGTGTGTGTATGTGTCTAGCAGTGTGTGTATGTGTCTAGCAGTGTGTGAATGTGTCTAGCAGTGTGTGTGTATGTGTCTAGCAGTGTGTGTGAATGTGTCTAGAAGTGTGTGTGTATGTGTCTAGCAGTGTGTGTGTATGTATCTAGCAGTGTGTGTGTATGTGTCTAGCAGTGTGTGTGTATGTGTCTAGCAGTGTGTGTGTGTATGTGTCTAGCAGTGTGTGTGAATGTGTCTAGCAGTGTGTGTGAATGTGTCTAGCAGTGTGTATGTGTCTAGCAGTGTGTGTGTATGTGTCTAGCAGTGTGTGTGTGTATGTGTCTAGCAGTGTGTGTGAATGTGTCTAGCAGTGTGTGTGTATGTGTCTAGCAGTGTGTGTGTGTATGTGTCTAGCAGTGTGTGTGTGTGTATGTGTCTAGCAGTGTGTGTGTATGTGTCTAGCAGTGTGTGTGTGTATGTATCTAGCAGTGTGTGTGTATGTGTCTAGCAGTGTGTGTGTGTATGTGTCTAGCAGTGTGTGTGTGTGTGTCTAGCAGTGTGTGTGTATGTGTCTAGCAGTGTGTGTGTGTATGTGTCTAGCAGTGTGTGTGTGTATGTGTCTAGCAGTGTGTGTGTATGTGTCTAGCAGTGTGTGTGTATGTGTCTAGCAGTGTGTGTGTGTGTATGTGTCTAGCAGTGTGTGTGTATGTGTCTAGCAGTGTGTGTGAATGTGTCTAGCAGTGTGTGTGTATGTGTCTAGCAGTGTGTGTGTATATGTGTCTAGCAGTGTGTGTGTATGTATCTAGCAGTGTGTGTGTATGTGTCTAGCAGTGTGTGTGTGTATGTATGTGTCTAGCAGTGTGTGTGTATGTGTCTAGCAGTGTGTGTGTATGTGTCTAGCAGTGTGTGTGTGTGTATGTGTCTAGCAGTGTGTGTATGTGTCTAGCAGTGTGTGTGTATGTATCTAGCAGTGTGTGTGTATGTGTCTAGCAGTGTGTGTGAATGTGTCTAGCAGTGTGTGTGTATGTGTCCAGCAGCGTGTGTGTATGTGTCTAGCAGTGTGTGTGAATGTGTCTAGCAGTGTGTGTGTGTGTGTATGTGTCTAGCAGTGTGTGTGTATGTGTCTAGCAGTGTGTGTGTATGTGTCTAGCAGTGTGTGTGTGTGTATGTGTCTAGCAGTGTGTGTGAATGTGTCTAGCAGTGTGTGTGAATGTGTCTAGCAGTGTGTATGTGTCTAGCAGTGTGTGTGTATGTGTCTAGCAGTGTGTGTGTATGTGTCTAGCAGTGTGTGTGTGTGTATGTGTCTAGCAGTGTGTGTGTGTGTATGTGTCTAGCAGTGTGTGTGAATGTGTCTAGCAGTGTGTGTGTGTGTATGTATCTAGCAGTGTGTGTGTATGTGTCTAGCAGTGTGTGTGTATGTGTCTAGCAGTGTGTGTGTGTGTATGTGTCTAGCAGTGTGTGTGTATGTGTCTAGCAGTGTGTGTGTATGTGTCTAGCAGTGTGTGTGTATGTGCCTAGCGTGTGTGTGTGTGTATGTGTCTAGCAGTGTGTGTGTGTGTATGTGTCTAGCAGTGTGTGTGTGTGTATGTGTCTAGCAGTGTGTGTGTATGTGTCTAGCAGTGTGTGCGTGTGTATGTGTCTAGCAGTGTGTGTGTATGTGTCTAGCAGTGTGTGTGTATGTATCTAGCAGTGTGCGTGTATGTGTCTAGCAGTGTGTGTTTATGTGTCTAGCAGTGTGTGTGTATGTGTCTAGCAGTGTGTGTGAATGTGTCTAGCAGTGTGTGTGAATGTGTCTAGCAGTGTGTGTGTATGTGTCTAGCAGTGTGTGTGTATGTGTCTAGCAGTGTGTGTGTGTGTATGTGTCTAGCAGTGTGTGTGTGTGTATGTGTCTAGCAGTGTGTGTGTGTGTATGTGTCTAGCAGTGTGTGTGTATGTGTCTAGCAGTGTGTGTGTATGTATCTAGCAGTGTGTGTATGTGTCTAGCAGTGTGTGTGTGTGTGTGTGTGTATGTGTCTAGCAGTGTGTGTGTGTATGTGTCTAGCAGTGTGTGTGTGTGTGTGTATGTGTCTAGCAGTGTGTGTGTATGTGTCTAGCAGTGTGTGTGTGTGTGTGTATGTGTCTAGCAGTGTGTGTGTGTGTGTCTAGCAGTGTGTGTCTGTGTCTAGCAGTGTGTGTGTATGTGTCTAGCAGTGTGTGTGTATGTGTCTAACAGTGTGTATGTGTCTAGCAGTGTGTGTGTGTGTCTAGCAGTGTGTGTGTATGTGTCTAGCAGTGTGTGTGTATGTGTCTAGCAGTGTGTGTATGTGTCTAGCAGTGTGTGAATGTGTCTAGCAGTGTGTGTGTATGTGTCTAGCAGTGTGTGTGAATGTGTCTAGAAGTGTGTGTGTATGTGTCTAGCAGTGTGTGTGTATGTATCTAGCAGTGTGTGTGTATGTGTCTAGCAGTGTGTGTGTATGTGTCTAGCAGTGTGTGTGTGTATGTGTCTAGCAGTGTGTGTGAATGTGTCTAGCAGTGTGTGTGAATGTGTCTAGCAGTGTGTATGTGTCTAGCAGTGTGTGTGTATGTGTCTAGCAGTGTGTGTGTGTATGTGTCTAGCAGTGTGTGTGAATGTGTCTAGCAGTGTGTGTGTATGTGTCTAGCAGTGTGTGTGTGTATGTGTCTAGCAGTGTGTGTGTGTGTATGTGTCTAGCAGTGTGTGTGTATGTGTCTAGCAGTGTGTGTGTGTATGTATCTAGCAGTGTGTGTGTATGTGTCTAGCAGTGTGTGTGTGTATGTGTCTAGCAGTGTGTGTGTGTGTGTCTAGCAGTGTGTGTGTATGTGTCTAGCAGTGTATGTGTCTAGCAGTGTGTGTGTGTATGTGTCTAGCAGTGTGTGTGTATGTGTCTAGCAGTGTGTGTGTATGTGTCTAGCAGTGTGTGTGTGTGTATGTGTCTAGCAGTGTGTGTGTATGTGTCTAGCAGTGTGTGTGAATGTGTCTAGCAGTGTGTGTGTATGTGTCTAGCAGTGTGTGTGTATATGTGTCTAGCAGTGTGTGTGTATGTATCTAGCAGTGTGTGTGTATGTGTCTAGCAGTGTGTGTGTGTATGTATGTGTCTAGCAGTGTGTGTGTATGTGTCTAGCAGTGTGTGTGTATGTGTCTAGCAGTGTGTGTGTGTGTATGTGTCTAGCAGTGTGTGTATGTGTCTAGCAGTGTGTGTGTATGTATCTAGCAGTGTGTGTGTATGTGTCTAGCAGTGTGTGTGAATGTGTCTAGCAGTGTGTGTGTATGTGTCCAGCAGCGTGTGTGTATGTGTCTAGCAGTGTGTGTGAATGTGTCTAGCAGTGTGTGTGTGTGTGTATGTGTCTAGCAGTGTGTGTGTATGTGTCTAGCAGTGTGTGTGTATGTGTCTAGCAGTGTGTGTGTGTGTATGTGTCTAGCAGTGTGTGTGAATGTGTCTAGCAGTGTGTGTGAATGTGTCTAGCAGTGTGTATGTGTCTAGCAGTGTGTGTGTATGTGTCTAGCAGTGTGTGTGTATGTGTCTAGCAGGTGTGTGTGTGTGTATGTGTCTAGCAGTGTGTGTGTGTGTATGTGTCTAGCAGTGTGTGTGAATGTGTCTAGCAGTGTGTGTGTGTGTATGTATCTAGCAGTGTGTGTGTATGTGTCTAGCAGTGTGTGTGTATGTGTCTAGCAGTGTGTGTGTGTGTATGTGTCTAGCAGTGTGTGTGTATGTGTCTAGCAGTGTGTGTGTATGTGCCTAGCGGTGTGTGTGTGTGTATGTGTCTAGCAGTGTGTGTGTGTGTATGTGTCTAGCAGTGTGTGTGTGTGTATGTGTCTAGCAGTGTGTGTGTATGTGTCTAGCAGTGTGTGCGTGTGTATGTGTCTAGCAGTGTGTGTGTATGTGTCTAGCAGTGTGTGTGTATGTATCTAGCAGTGTGCGTGTATGTGTCTAGCAGTGTGTGTTTATGTGTCTAGCAGTGTGTGTGTATGTGTCTAGCAGTGTGTGTGAATGTGTCTAGCAGTGTGTGTGAATGTGTCTAGCAGTGTGTGTGTATGTGTCTAGCAGTGTGTGTGTATGTGTCTAGCAGTGTGTGTGTGTGTATGTGTCTAGCAGTGTGTGTGTGTGTATGTGTCTAGCAGTGTGTGTGTGTGTATGTGTCTAGCAGTGTGTGTGTATGTGTCTAGCAGTGTGTGTGTATGTATCTAGCAGTGTGTGTATGTGTCTAGCAGTGTGTGTGTGTGTGTGTGTATGTGTCTAGCAGTGTGTGTGTGTATGTGTCTAGCAGTGTGTGTGTGTGTGTATGTGTCTAGCAGTGTGTGTGTATGTGTCTTGCAGTGTGTGTGTATGTGTCTAGCAGTGTGTGTGTGTGTATGTGTCTATCAGTGTGTGTGTATGTGTCTAGCAGTGTGTGTGTATGTGTCTAGCAGTGTGTGTGTGTGTGTGTCTAGCAGTGTGTGTGTATGTGTCTAGCAGTGTGTGTGTGTGTGTCTAGCAGTGTGTGTCTATGTGTCTAGCAGTGTGTGTGTATGTGTCTAGCAGTGTGTGTGTATGTGTCTAACAGTGTGTATGTGTCTAGCAGTGTGTGTGTGTGTCTAGCAGTGTGTGTGTATGTGTCTAGCAGTGTGTGTGTATGTGTCTAGCAGTGTGTGTATGTGTCTAGCAGTGTGTGTATGTGTCTAGCAGTGTGTGTGTATGTAACTAGCAGTGTGTGTGTATGTGTCTAGCAGTGTGTGTGAATGTGTCTAGAAGTGTGTGTGTATGTGTCTAGCAGTGTGTGTGTATGTATCTAGCAGTGTGTGTGTGTATGTGTCTAGCAGTGTGTGTGTATGTGTCTAGCAGTGTGTGTGTGTGTATGTGTCTAGCAGTGTGTGTGAATGTGTCTAGCAGTGTGTGTGAATGTGTCTAGCAGTGTGTATGTGTCTAGCAGTGTGTGTGTATGTGTCTAGCAGTGTGTGTGTGTATGTGTCTAGCAGTGTGTGTGTATGTGTCTAGCAGTGTGTGTGTATGTGTCTAGCAGTGTGTGTGAATGTGTCTAGCAGTGTGTGTGTGTATGTGTCTAGCAGTGTGTGTGTGTATGTGTCTAGCAGTGTGTGTGTGTGTATGTGTCTAGCAGTGTGTGTGTATGTGTCTAGCAGTGTGTGTGTGTATGTATCTAGCAGTGTGTGTGTATGTGTCTAGCAGTGTGTGTGTGTATATGTGTCTAGCAGTGTGTGTGTATGTATCTAGCAGTGTGTGTGTATGTGTCTAGCAGTGTGTATGTGTGTGTATGTGTCTAGCAGTGTGTGTGTATGTGTCTATTAGTGTGTGTGTATGTGTCTAGCAGTGTGTGTGTGTGTATGTGTCTAGCAGTGTGTGTATGTGTCTAGCAGTGTGTGTGTATGTATCTAGCAGTGTGTGTGTATGTGTCTAGCAGTGTGTGTGAATGTGTCTAGCAGTGTGTGTGTATGTGTCCAGCAGCGTGTGTGTATGTGTCTAGCAGTGTGTGTGAATGTGTCTAGCAGTGTGTGTGTGTGTGTATGTGTCTAGCAGTGTGTGTGTATGTGTCTAGCAGTGTGTGTGTATGTGTCTAGCAGTGTGTGTGTGTATGTGTCTAGCAGTGTGTGTGAATGTGTCTAGCAGTGTGTGTGAATGTGTCTAGCAGTGTGTATGTGTCTAGCAGTGTGTGTGTATGTGTCTAGCAGTGTGTGTGTATGTGTCTAGCAGTGTGTGTGTGTGTATGTGTCTAGCAGTGTGTGTGTATGTGTCTAGCAGTGTGTGTGTATGTGTCTAGCAGTGTGTGTGTGTGTATGTGTCTAGCAGTGTGTGTGTATGTGTCTAGCAGTGTGTGTGTGTATGTATCTAGCAGTGTGTGTGTGTGTATGTGTCTAGCAGTGTGTGTGTATGTGTCTAGCAGTGTGTGTGTATGTGTCTAGCAGTGTGTGTGTGTGTATGTGTCTAGCAGTGTGTGTGTATGTGTCTAGCAGTGTGTGTGTATGTATCTAGCAGTGTGCGTGTATGTGTCTAGCAGTGTGTGTTTATGTGTCTAGCAGTGTGTGTGTATGTGTCTAGCAGTGTGTGTGAATGTGTCTAGCAGTGTGTGTGTATGTGTCTAGCAGTGTGTGTGTGTGTATGTGTCTAGCAGTGTGTGTGTGTGTATGTGTCTAGCAGTGTGTGTGTATGTGTCTAGCAGTGTGTGTGTATGTGTCTAGCAGTGTGTGTGTATGTATCTAGCAGTGTGTGTATGTGTCTAGCAGTGTGTGTGTGTGTATCTAGCAGTGTGTGTGTATGTGTCTAGCAGTGTGTGTGTATGTGTCTAGCAGTGTGTGTGTATGTGTCTAGCAGTGTGTGTGTGTCTATGTGTCTAGCAGTGTGTGTGTATGTGTCTAGCAGTGTGTGTGTATGTGTCTAGCAGTGTGTGTGAATGTGTCTAGCAGTGTGTGTGTATGTGTCTAGCAGTGTGTGTGTGTATGTGTCTATCAGTGTGTGTGTATGTGTCTAGCAGTGTGTGTGTATGTGTCTAGCAGTGTGTGTGTATGTGTCTAGCAGTGTGTGTATGTGTCTAGCAGTGTGTGTATGTGTCTAGCAGTGTGTATCTGGTAGTATATATGTATATGTATTGGTTTCAGGCAGTCTACTTTTGCAACTGCACATTTCCCTTTGTAACCCCTAGAAGAAAGAGTTGAATGATAACATGTCAGTCCTCTCTCAGTGTGCGTCTGCATTGGGGTTTTGTATCAAACACACCTATTCTCTCCACCTTGCCTATCAAAGGGTGCTGCAGCGGTGAACACACACACACACACACACACACACACACGCACTCTCTCTCTCTCTCTGTCACACTCTCTCTGTCACACACTCTCTCTTTCGCTGTCATTCTCTCTCTCTCTGTCACACTTTCGCTCTCTGTCACACTCTTTCTCTCTCTCTGTCACACTCTCTCTCTTGGTCACTCTCTCTCTCTCTATCACACTAACCTTGTTACTGAGGAGCCATTAGAGGAGTCCAAGTCTTACAGCACCACCAGCTGCCAAAGCCTATAACTACATGAGAGAGAGAGAGAGAGAGAGAGAGAGAGAGAGAGAGAGAGAGAGAGAGAGAGAGAGAGAGAGAGAGAGAGAGAGAGAGAGAGAGAGACAGGGCGATAGCATGACCCTGACTGATCACACTGCAGCACTGTCTATCGTCAGGATCAAATAGACCAGGACAACCATAGAAACCCATAAGGATAACCTGGCATCGCTTTGTTAAGGTTATGCTGCCTGGATACCTGTCCTCAAATTGGGCAAGGAGGTGTTAGTGACTTTTCACGTTTCATGTGTTGTTCATGTTTTTGTTTGCAACATTTGTGGATGTCTGAATTGGAGGCCTGTTTTGTTTTGTTGATGTAAGTCGTATAAATCACAATGTAAGATTTAAATACTGCACACAACACCATCAAGGTGAGAATATGTGTGTGAGAGTGTGTTTGAATGTGAGTGTGTGTATGTGCGTGTGTGTGCGTGTGTGTGTGTGTGTGTGTGTGTGTGTGTGTGTGTGTGTGTGTGTGTGTGGTGAAAAACAACCCTAAGGCATGGGAAAGGGATCTGGGCTTTGTCCTGTGTGAACTTGACCTGTCTTTAACCACTATACCCCCCCCCCCCCCCCCCTTGTCCTGTCCTGTCCCCCGTCTTAACCCCTAACTGCCTGCCTGTCATGTGTAAATGATGACTACCTCCCACACGGGGCTTCTCTCTCGTCTCCCATTCCACTCCAGGGTCAGGCAGTCAGAGGTCAAAGGTTACACTGGAATAAACACCTCAGATCCAGTTTCCAAGTTCAGGGAAAATGCAGTCCTTATACAGGCTGTGTTAGTGTTAGTCAACCATACTTGCTGATGGCCATGCTCTTCCCAACATGCTGTTTCTTTATAAAATCAAATAGTTCACGGAAATGTTTGACACATTAAGCTGGTTTAGAACGTTAGCAATACACATGGATTTTTTCACAACACAATGTTAAACCTTAATATTTATTACATGAGGAAGTCCACTCCAAAAGCAGACACCAAACTCAAGTACTTTAGAACACCAAGCTCAAGTTCCAGTAGTGTTTTGACTCTGATTGAGTCGGAAGCCGAGACCCTGGACCCGCCATCCCGCCACCCCAAACCTCTTAATTTAGCCCGGCAGCTAGCATAGCTATACACACAGTCAACCTTGGGCAGGAATGTGACCTCTGACCTTCTTATCTGAAAGGAGCTATTCCGAGCCCCAGGGCAGGGGTGCTGTGATTTATCTTGGCCCCAAATGGCAACAGTGTGAAGCTGGTCTGGGCAGGGTGAGGAGGGTGAGGAGAGAAGGTACGCTTCGGGAGAAGGCCATGGGGCCATGGGGCATATACCCACAATACACTACACTGACATACATGCTCCCACTGTTGTTCACCCTAAAGGGCCTACAGTGCACAGACCACTGTTAGTCCATATATGGTAGTAATCAAACCGTGTTGTGCTATGAGCCAAACGGTAAACAAAGCCTATGTCTTGAGTTGTGACCCACCATCTGGGAAAAACTGCACTACATATGTAGCCACTGCCCTGCTGGTGAGAGTCAGACACCATTGGGCCATGTGTAGGGTTAGGGTTAGTCAGACACCATGTGTAGGGTTAGGGTTAGTCAGACACCATGTGTAGGGTTAGGGTTAGAGTCAGACACCATGTGTAGAGTTAGAGTCAGACACCATGTGTAGGGTTAGAGTCAGACACCATGTGTAGAGTTAGAGTCAGACACCATGTGTAGGGTTAGAGTCGGACACAATGTGTTGGGTTAGAGTCAGACACCATGTGTAGGGTTAGAGTCAGACACCATGTGTAGGGTTAGAGTCAGACACCATGTGTAGGGTGTCGGGTTAGAGTCAGACACCATGTGTCGGGTTAGAGTCGGACACCATGTGTAGGGTTAGAGTCGGACACCATGTGTAGGGTGTCGGGTTAGAGTCAGACACCATGTGTAGGGTTAGAGTCAGACACCATGTGTAGGGTTAGAGTCGGACACCATGTGTTGGGTTAGAGTCAGACACCATGTGTAGGGTTAGAGTCAGACACCATGTGTAGGGTGTCGGGTTAGAGTCAGACACCATGTGTAGGGTTAGAGTCGGACACCATGTGTAGGGTTAGAGTCAGACACCATGTGTAGGGTTAGAGTCGGACACCATGTGTAGGGTTAGAGTCAGACACCTTGTGTAGGGTTAGAGTCAGACACCATGTGTTGGGTTAGAGTCAGACACCATGTGTAGGGTTAGAGTCAGACACCATGTGTAGGGTTAGAGTCAGACACCATGTGTAAGGTTAGAGTCAGACACCATGTGTAGGGTTAGAGTCAGACACCATGTGTAGGGTTAGAGTCAGACACCATGTGTTGGGTTAGAGTCAGACACCATGTGTAGGGTTAGAGTCAGACACCATGTGTAGGGTTAGAGTCAGACACCATGTGTAGGGTTAGAGTCAGACACCATGTGTTGGGTTAGAGTCAGACACCATGTGTAGGGTTAGGGTTAGAGTCAGACACCATGTGTAGGGTTAGAGTCGGACACCATGTGTAGGGTTAGAGTCAGACACCATGTGTAGGGTTAGAGTCAGACACCATGTGTTGGGTTAGAGTCAGACACCATGTGTAGGGTTAGGGTTAGAGTCAGACACCATGTGTAGGGTTAGAGTCGGACACCATGTGTAGGGTTAGAGTCAGACACCATGTGTAGGGTTAGAGTCAGACACCATGTGTAGGGTTAGAGTCAGACACCATGTGTAGGGTTAGAGTCAGACACCATGTGTAGGGTTAGAGTCAGACACCATGTGTTGGGTTAGAGTCAGACACCATGTGTAGGGTTAGAGCCAGACACCAAGTGTAGGGTTACGGTTAGAGGCCGACACCATGTGTAGGGTTAGAGTCAGACACCATGTGTAGGGTTAGAGTCAGACACCATGTGTAGGGTTAGAGTCAGACCCCATGTGTAGGGTTAGAGTCAGACACCATGTGTAGGGTTAGGGTTAGAGGCCGACACCATGTGTAGGGTTAGAGTCAGACACCATGTGTAGGGTTAGAGTCAGACACCATGTGTAGGGTTAGAGTCAGACACCATGTGTTGGGTTAGAGTCAGACACCATGTGTTGGGTTAGAGTCAGACACCATGTGTAGGGTTAGAGTCAGACACCATGTGTAGGGTTAGGGTTAGAGGCCGACACCATGTGTAGGGTTAGAGTCAGACACCATGTGTAGGGTTAGAGTCAGACACCGTGTGTAGGGTTAGAGTCAGACACCATGTGTAGGCTACTATGTGTGTGTGTGAACCCCTCATATGTGTGCTTAGAGGTCATTAGTCTGTCCTAACGAGCCTGAGTTAACGAGCTGCACCATGCCCTGCCCTGCCCACGGAACTGGGACACGTGGTGGTGGGGGGTCGGTTAAGGCGTCGCACCGCTGCACCTGGCCGGCCCACTTCCTACTGCTCCGAGCACCACCCTGCGCAACACCATTTAACGTCCCCCCAAACCCTCTAAAGTGGCATTCACACCTGCGCTGCTAATACATTTAAAGGGAAGGTCTTAACAGTACATCTGAGTAACAGTGGCATCTGTACTGTTTGTAGTTATATCAGTGGAGGCTGCTGAGGGGAGAACGGCTCATAATAATGGCCGTAACTGAGCAAAAGGAACGGCATGGAAACCATGTGTTTGATGTATTTGATACCATTCCATTAATTCCGCTCCAGTCATTAACACGAGCCCGTCCTCCCCAATTAAGGTGCACCAGCCTCCTGTGATTTCCATCCTATCCTCTTTGCATTGATCATGCTAGTGTCATATTCCAGTCCTGTCTTGTCCTATCCTGTCCTGTCCTGCACTGTCCTGTTGCCCACCAGTCTCCCTAGCGGTGCATTCTGAGATTTCCATGAAACCCAAACTAACCCCACTTAACAGTACATCTGAGTAACAGTGTTGTGGTAGCCTTGTCAAACAGTACGTAGGTTATGTCTTCCTCTCCTTTCTCCTCTTTCCATTCGGGATACAACGGTACAATACATCCTGTTCTGTCCACCACCAGTCTCTCCCGGTTGCATTTGGAGATTTGCAATTTGCATGAAACACAAGCTAACCCTGCTCTCAGGCAATTAGCCTCCATTAGAACACGCTTCCGAGTGCCAATTTGTCCGCCGCCGAAGGTAATGCAGAGTGTCGCTGGCAAGCGCCCAACATGGTAATGGAATTGTTTGACGGACGCAAGAGTCTTTTGTTGTTCTTTCCCTACTCGAAGTAAACGGCTGTAGTGTGTGTAGTGTGTGTAATGTGTGTGTGTAGTGTGTGTATAGTGTGTTTAGTGTGTGTAGTGTGTTTAGTGTGTGTAGTGTGTGTGTTTAGTGTGTGTAGTGTGTTTAGTGTGTGTAGGGTGTGTGTAGTGTGTGTAGTGTGTGTAATGTGTGTGAGTGTATGTAGTGTGTTTAGTGTGTGTAGTGTGTGGGTAGTGTGTGGGTAGTGTGTGTAGTGTGTGTAGTGTAGTGTGTGTGAGTGTGTCGGCTGTGTGGTGTCACTGGGCGAGCCGTCGAGGAAGAGGGGTTCAGGGGACATTGGCTGTGCGATCAGGAATCATTGGATGACCCTTGACCTCTACTGGAGGGAGAGGCAAGATGGAAGGTTAAAACTCACTCTCAGTATCTGAGCATTCTTTCTTTTACTTTCTCCATCAAAGTGTTCTTTTCAGGGTCTAATTTTGGAACCCAGCATAGTCTTAGATGGTTGTGAAATGACTCCTCTTCAGCGATCTGACCGCTCTCATGCTGAATAGTGGGAGTTTAATGGAACTGTACAGGACATGGAAGGTTTCATTTCAAGGCCATGAGCAATTTAGATAAACACCTTCCTCCTCATTTGAATAGAGGATAAATGACTTTATATTTGACATATTTCCGTTTGATAAACAGTATAATGTCCCATCGAGTTACTTACAAATGTGATTGTTTAGAGACGTTATGATGCAATGCCTTAGAGCCTGTGCGTGTGTGTGAGCGTGAGAGAGAGAGAGAGAGAGAGAGAGAGAGAGAGAGAGAGAGAGAGAGAGAGAGAGAGAGAGAGAGAGAGAGTGTGCATGTCTGGGTGGGCAGACGGGCAGGTTAGAGTGTGTGTGTGTGTGTGTGTGTGTGTGTGTGTGTGTGTGTTTGTGTGTGTGTGTGTGTGCCAGTTTGTGACACTGAGAGAAGCTCATCGGCCTGACTCAGTGTACTCTGCGCAGCTCAGAGAGAAGCTGTGATATTGCTCAAGGGTAAACCCAGACAGAAGAGTTATGACTTCAGCCCATCTCCGGCCATCAGGGAGGTCAAGCGTGCCACAAACACACACATACACACACACACACGCGTTTTGCTCTCTGGACTCGTGCCAGTCCCAGAGCCAGGGCACTGTCATAAACACAATTAAAGGCTCTCAGACCTGGGCCGACGCTGGGTCCCTCATCCCTCCAACCTCTCCCTGTGTCACTGCCTATTACAGGGACAGCAAGTCAGGATGTGTGTGTGTGTGTGTGAGTGTGTGTGTGTGTGTGTGTGTGTGTGTGTGTGTGTGTGTGTGTGTGCGTGCGTGCGTGCGTGCGTGCGTGCGTGCGTGTGCGTGTGTGTGTGTGTGTGTGGGTGTGTGCGTCCGTGCGTGCGTGCGTGTGTGTGTGTGTGTGTGTGGGCGTGCGTGCGTGCGTGCGTGTGTGTGTGGGTGTGTGTGTGTGTGCGTGCGTGCGTGCGTGCGTGTGTGTGTGTGTGGGTGTGTACCAGGCAGGGAGGCAGAGGCACCTATCAGATAAAGATATGATTCCAATAAACCAAAACAAGAGGTTGTTAAATTCAATGTGACTCCCACCCAGGTTTGGGCACTTATGTTGTTTTTACTGGTGTGTCACTTTGAGAGCTTTAACGAGCGTCAGAGGAGCGGAGAAGGGGTTGCCGGGTCCTTCTATCACCTAGGCCCCGTTCCAAATGGCACCCTAGTCCCTACATAGTGCACAACTTTTGACCAAACCCCTTGGGCCCTGGTCAAAAGTAGTGCACTATAAAGGGAATAGGGTGCCATTTGGGATGCAGGCGAGTCAGACTGGAGGACAAGGGCCTGCCAGGGACGGACCAATAGGGACGGGAGACACCAGTTTTACAGGAAACACAGACACAGGTAACACCCCCAGCCCAGGACACTTGATAGACTTTTATAAACTGTCTGCCACTCTAGAAGTGAAGGGCCTGAGACGTTTAGGTATCATACATTAAAAGCTATTATATCGCTGCTGTGAAATCTATGCTGACGTCACCATAACTACTCACCTTTATTGAAGTGACTACTGCGAGGCTATATCACCTGAATACACTAATGTAAGAGGCCTCACTCTATCACTAGCTTGTAAGTTTGACATCAAGTTAAAACTGTCAAGTGAGGTTATGTCCATCCACACGTCCCATTACTTGGCTGATTCAAAGTCCTTCACCTCTTGATTGCTCTTGTGTTGTTGACTGGCCACTCTGTTCAAAACTAAGGCCCTTCTGTCATCTTGTGGTGAATGTTGGTACTAACACCAGTTACTATTAGCGTCACTGGCGTGCATGCTGAGCTACACGAACCCTCTTGTTCCATTTTAATTGACCTGGATCTGTTCCTTTCCTTTGCTGTAAAGAAAGAGGTGCCTGGTGATTGAGAATCCTGTCAGCTCGGCCCGCAGCAATTCCCATTGCCCAAAACTGGACCCCTTACTTACAAGATCCACTGTTGGAAGCAGGGGAATGAATCATTTACATGACATGTGTGCTACAATGCCTCACAATGAATAATTAACAAAAATATGCATTTCAGATAGATAATAGAGTTAGGAATTTGTATATATTTCAATGTAACTGTACTGTAAATTCCTTAAAGATAACACTTTTGCATATATTTGCGCTGGCTTGTAAAGACCCATTTTTGAACAAAGAAACTGTCAAATATACATTTTAATATTTCACACTGCATATTTCACAGTAGTTAAACATAGAGAATGAGCGATATCTTTTTGTGAGGACTAGAAACTAGAACAAATGGGAGACGTGCTCATTTGAGCACGACACAAAAAGGAAAGGCAACTACCATCAGAGATATATATATATATATATATATATATATATATATATTCATGTTGTCTGTCTAGGCCTTGGGATTTGCATGTGAACGAGTTCTGTTCCCATTGTTATTAATGCAACGCAATCGATATTCTAAATCATTTAACAGAGACCTTTCAATCATAACATCTTGGTTTATAGATTCAAAAATGACTTAGCCATTTTCAAAACACGGCCAGACATCAAAACATTGTATTTAATAAATCGTACAGCTGACTTTAGTCTAACAGAAAAACGGTGTATTTCTATCTAAGTAGATCATTCATAAAAATCGACAAACATATTTCCTCAATACATTGACTATGGGTTTAATACCGAGAGAGTGTATCATTACATACCTGATCAACCTCACCTATAGATACCTACAACAACAGACAACTCTTCCACACTATCCCCATCTGCATACGATTTAAAATGAAGTCATGTGTTGGGCATATTCTAAATGATATGCTAATGTTGACATCAGAACATTCCACTTTGTTCTTCTGGTTCTTCCTCTATAACTTGTCCATGTATAGCTATGAATCACACGTTATAATGAACAGTGGTGGAAAAAGTACTCAGTTGTCATACTTGACTAAAAGTAAAGATACCTTATTAATAGAAAGTTACTCAAGTAAAAGTGAAAGTCACACAGTAGTCTAAAAGCATTTGGTTTTAAATATACTTAAGTATCAAAAGTAAATGGATTTGCTAAAATGTACTTAAGAATCAAAAGTAAAAGTAGAAGTATAAACCATTTCAAATTCCTTATATTAAGCAAACCAGATGGCACTATTTAATTTGTATATTTTTGGACGGATAGCCTGGGGGCACACTCCAACACTCAGACATCATTTACAAACTAAGCATTTGTGTTTAGTGAGTCCGCCAGATCAGAGGCAGTAGGGATGACCAGGGATGTTCTCTTGATAAGTGTGTGAATTGGACAATTTTCCTGTCAAAATGTAACGGGTACTTTTGGGTGTCAGGGAAAATGTATGGAGTAAAAAGTACATCATTTTCTTTAGGAATGTAGTGAAGTAAAAGTAAAACTTGGCAAAAAATATAAATATTAAAGTAAAGTACAGATACCTCAAAAACTACTTAATTAGTACTTTAAAGTTTTTTTACTTAAGTACTTTACACCACTGATAATGAATCACAACTTGTCCATGTATAGAAACAGTATGAATCACAAGTTCCTGTAATGAATCACAACTTATCCAAGTATAGAAACAGTATGAATCACAAGTTCCTGTAATGAATCACAACTTGTCCATGTATAGATACAATATGAATCACAAGTTCCTGTAATGAATCACAACTTGTCCATGTATGGTTATGAATCACACCTTCCTATATTGTAATAAATCACAACATCTACCTGCACACTGTAGTTATTAATCACAAGCGACCAGCCTGTTGTTAGTACACATGGTGACTCATCAAATGGTTCACAAACCTCACATTAAAACCCCTGGTGATAATTGTACAGCCTCCTGCACCTCTGGGAGGGTGATGGAATATGTTGTGAAAAAAACACCCCATTTTCAAAACTCAACCCCCATGATGACTGAGACAGAGGGAATCATATTTTAGGTGGCGAGGAGGTGGCAGGGGGAAGAGGAGGAGGGGTAGAGGTGTGAGAGAGAAAGTGTGTATATTTGTGTCCTAATTAAGCGTGGCTGGCTTCTTGGACCGGGGGGAGGCAGAACCAAAACCTCACAGCCGTTAAATCAGGACAATGCTTTTTCTGTCACTGGAGTTAGCGTAACCTTCCATTCCTCCCCCTCTTCTCACCCCTCATCCCCCTCTCCTCACCCCTTCCTCCCAGTCTCTCACAGCTGCCATATAGTTTTAGGCTCCTAAAATAAATGATGCCTCCCTGGGTGCATGGCCAAGGCCAGGCGAGTTGGCAGGGCCTGCCCAGCCTCCTTAGAGTCCTGGGGTTGTGTCTCATTCAGTCACTTACATGCCCTCTAGTGGTGCTGTGTGGTACTGGTCTCTCCACCAAGCGACACACCGGCATTGACGCTTTATTCTGCTGAGGTTTACACTGTGTGGACAGGTCAGTGCATGAGAAAGAAATACCTGGCTTCACAACTTGTTGTCTCTCAGTGTCATTCTTAATATGCATTGAGATCATTATCATCATAGTCATATTTACCCATTATTATCATATTATCACACCATTATTACTGCATACACATGCCCATTATCATCATATTATCATGACATACACATACCCATTATCATCACATTATCATCACATACACATAGCCATCATCATCACAATATCATCACATTATCATCACATACACATACCCATTATCATCACATTATCATCACATTATCATCACATACACATAGCCATCACCATCACAATATCATCACATTAACATCACATACACATACCCATTATCATCACATTATCATCACATTATCATCACATACACATAACCGTCATCATCACAATATCATCACATTACCATCACATACCCATTATCATCACATTCTCATTACATTATCATCACATACACATAGCCATCATCATCACAATATCATCACATTATTATCACATACACATAGCCATTATTATCACAATATCATCACATTATCATCACATACACATAGCCATTATTATCACATTTCTGAGTATATCTGCAGTTAGAACGTTGACAATCCCTATCAGAAAAGCCAGTGAGTTTGGTCGACTGTAATGTACACACTGTACCCTTCCAGTAAGTTCCACCCAGACATAAAAACAGTGTTAACCTTCCCCTCTGCCCTCTTCCTCCTACCCTCCTCCTGCCCTCCTCCTCCTACCCTCCTCCTGCCCTCATCCTCCTGCTCTCCTCCTCTTGCCCTCCTCTCGTCTACTAGGCCTGGCTGTTTGGCTCCTGTCCAGGGCCCAGTAGAGTAAACACACTGTGAGTCCATGCTGCCTGGGAGGCCTCTCTCTCTGTCTAAACATGGCTGGCCACTCTGAAACTGAGACAGGTCACAGGGGGGGAAGAGGGGTGAGGAATATCCCCCCCTTAACCCCAACTCATACACACCCTACCCATCCATCCTCAGGCCCAGGATGGGGTGAGTGTGGTGGTTGAAGCCCCAGGAGAGACCTGTTCTGGGGTTTGAAAGCCCCACCAGAGTGGCCTGGAGCTGGGGACACCCCACACGACAGCCCCAGGCATGGCCCTGGGTACAGGGCCTCCTAAGGAGAACACAGCCGCCAGAGGGGCCACCTGGGTGGGTTGTAGGAGACGGGGGGGGGGGGGGGGGGGGGATTGCTCTGGTGCAGTGTTCTAACAACAGTGCATATGAGGGTAGACCCACAGATGGACACTCTTGAAGACGCTGTCACACAAACATACACATGTAAACATGCAATGCACACATAGTCAAAAATGCCTAAACATGCCTTTGAACACACACATGCAGTACATACACATATGAAAAAGTCTGTCCACATGCAAGTACACAGAAACACACTACACACACACTCAAGAACAAGTTCTCTCCAGAGCGCTTTCCACTGTTTCAGGGCTGCCTGTAGCAGATCAGGTGGCTGGGAGGCAAAGTGGTTCAGTAGTATTCATCTGACCTACTCTAGGAGGCCCTATACATCTTTTATCCATTTCATTAGTTTCCCTGTCTCTTCCTTAACTGGTCCAGCCGCCTCCGACAGAATTCATCAAATATATGCATTGCATCTCTTAGGACTATTCAGACATAATACACCTAATACATATTGAACGGAATAAATATTGTTTTCAAAGACAAGAGGCGGTTATTGCAGTTCAGAGGATTCTAGGTTATTTAAATCGTGTGTCTGGGGATATTTTACTGACTGAAGTGGAAAATATCATAAATAATTGGAGATTGTAGTTTGATGTATTTAGAAATAAATACATGTAGTTGGTTGTCTGGTAATAAAAGCTTCAGGGATCTTTTTTGTTGTCAAATCGGATACTGTAAATGAAGGCCTAGACCTACAACTAACATAATAATATAAATAGATATTTAAAATGATCATTGATACTGTATACATTTTTCCTGCTGTTCTGTGTTATACAGAACTTCTCAAAGAGGATGGGAGAGAAGTCAGTGATTGTTGGTGGCGTGTGCCACTTGTAGCAGTTCTCTACGTATCCACTAGGGGTCAGGCATACACAGTACATTCAGCATCTAACACGCTCTAACACCTGGTGCAGGGAGAGAGAGTGAGGTCTACAAACCAAAGTTTAATCAGATGGATCTGGTGCTATGAGGACATTGTATCAGCAAAATCGTCCCTTCTAATTTCTTTGTAATAATTTTCAATGGCCTATCAAACCAATGGGCTATATTTAAGCAATAAGGCACGAGGGGGTGTGGTATATGGCAAATATACCAGTGGTGGAAAAAGTACCCAATTTTCTTACTTGAGTAAAAGTAAAGATACATTAAAAGAAAATGACTCAAGTAAAAGTAAAAGTCACCTAGTAAAATACTACTTGAGTAAAAGTCTAAAAGTATTTGGTTTTAAATATACTTAAGTATCAAAAGTAAAAGTATAAATAATTTAAAATCTTATATTAAGCAAACCAGACAACACGATTTTCTTGTTTTTTAAATTTACGGATAGCCAGGGGCACAGTTCAACACACAGACATAATTTACAAATGAAGCATGTGTGTTTAGTGAGTCTGTCAGATCAGAGGCAGTAGGGATGACCAGGGATGTTCTCTTGATAAGTGCGTGAATTAGACAATTATCCTGTCCTGCTTAGCAATCAAAATGTAACAAGTACTTTTGGGTGTCAGGGAAAATGTAAGGATTAAAAAGTACATTATTTTCTTTGGGAATGTGGTGGAGTAAAAGTAAAAGTGGTCAAAAATATAAATAGTAAAGCAAAGTACAGATACCCCCAAAAATGACATAAGTAATACTTAAAAGTATTTTTAATTAAGTACTTTACACCACTGCAATATACCACGGCTAAGGGCTGTTCTTAAGCACAACGCTACGCGGAGTACCTGGATACAGCCCTTAACTGTGCTATATTGGCCATATACCACAAACACCGGAGGTGCCTTATTGCGATTATAAACTGGCTGCCAACGTAATTAGAACAGTGAAAATAAATGTTTTATTATACCCGTGGTATACGGTCTGATATACCCCGGCTTTCAGCCAATCAGCATTCAGGGCTCGAACCACCCAGTTTATAATTATACATTTGAAATGATTTAAAATATAAACTGGTAAATTGCTTCATAATAAGGGAACTCAAAACAACGTATTCAGAAAACAACTTTGTAGTAGATATGGTAAAGACAGTCTGAATAACTAGTCAAAATTAGAAATTGAATAAAGTGACTATAGAAAATCTATCATATGAGTCAGTCACCACGTTTACATGCACACCAATATCCCGTTATTATTCGGTATACTCAAGTATTCTGTTTTTGAGTTGACGCATATAAACATCATATCCCATTTACAATAACCCGAAAAAAGCTGAATCTAGGTTATGAGAAACCCGGATAAGATGTTTGCAATATGCTGATCTTAGACAGGATACTGTGGCATGTAAACATCTCATCCCGTTTACTGTTGTTTTTCACGATCTGCGCAGGCTCAGTTTCGTATGTCATGGGTGTTGTGTGATGATGATGTTTTCATCTGATTGTCAAACAAAACACTTGAAAAAGTAGCCTACCTGCGCAGATCAATCCACCATAATAATTCCATAATAATTTGTTTTGCTAATACTCTGCACTGGAGGACCCTATAGCCTTCTGGCTACTGTCACCCCTACATTTCTGCTTATAATTTCCCACATTTGGTAGGCCATGTTATAATTTCCCACATTTGGTAGGCCATGTTATAATTTCCCACATTTGGTAGGCCATGTTATAATTTCCCACATTTGGTAGGCCATGTTATAATTTCCCACATTTGGTAGGCCATGTTATAATTTCCCACATTTGGTAGGCCATGTTATGATTTCCCACATTTGGTAGGCCATGTTATAATTTCCCACATTTGGTAGGCCATGTTATAATTTCCCACATTTGGTAGGCCATTTGTTTATCAACTAGTTAGATACTTGCAGCTTCTCTTCTGTCATAACTTGTTGCCCCAGAAGACTAAATAAAGTAGTGCTCACCAGAATAATGTCTTACATTAATAGAATGAATGCATTAGTAATCTACTATTTAACACCAGTAAAGTTGTCTGTTTCAGGGAGAAAACGCAATAACTCAAAAACAGAGGAAAGATTGGTCCTGTGCAACATGTCCAAATGTCCTCAGTTTGACCGATTTTAAGGAAATAAAAAGCTGAGAAAACGATCAAACACGTTTCTGATAAGACTTCAGTTGGTCTTGGGTGCATATTTCCTGTGGTTGAAATACTGTCTGCTCGCATTACAGTGTCAAAGATAACACATTACAAGTGCATTCACATTTTCTCAAGATGCTGAAAGAAAGAAATCCTATTTCTCCACTCCTGTTCTTGAGACAAAATGTACATTTGTTTTTTTGTTTTACTGCAAGAAATGCATAATTCTGCAGGAGTTAATACTATACTACCACATGTGAGAGGTTATTGGTCCACATCAGTCTCCATATTTCAGTTACTATTCCATTTAACCCACATGAACTTAAATGAGGAATATTCTGTTTATTCATGGAGCGGGTTATCAAAGGTGCATGTAAACAGCTTATCCCGAAATAAGACCTTAAGCGGGATATGAGCTACTATCCAGAATACATGTGCACATGTAAATGTGGTCAATTACATCTAAATACCAACTATCTTTAAACACAATCCATTGGTGACCCTCGCATAATATCACTTGAGTGATTCAATGCATAAAAGTCAACCACAATGACTAGTATTGCAGTGAGCTAAGCCCTTAGGTAGGCTCCTCTCTCAGAGGAACACTCAGACCACGATACAGAAACGGCCTCTGGCTTCATAAGACACAGCAGCTGCGTATTACAGCGCACACACCCTCGGCTTTTCTCAACATCGCGACGGTTAAAACTACACAGACTATACATCGAGATCGATCTCGCTCAAATGCGCCGCCCGTGCATCACCTTACAACCTTATTGAAGGCCGTTCTTCAACCTTTTAGATACAGTAGAAGTGAGCGAACGATTTCAAGTGCTGCCGAATGCACCTGGAAGAACACAGAGGCACGTGTCAACAGGAAATCGAGAGAAAGAGAGAGAGAAAATAAGAGGGAAGGAAGGGAAGAATCAAGAGAAGGAAGGAGGGGAAAAGGATGAGAAAGAGAGAAAGAGAAAGAAAGAGGGGAAAAGGATGAGAAAGAGAGAAAGAGAGAGAAAGAGGGGGAAAGGATGAGAAAGAGAGAACGAGAGAGAAAGAGGGGGAAAGGATGAGAAAGAGAGAACGAGAAAGAAGGAGGGGAAAAGGATGAGAAAGAGAGAACGAGAGAGAAAGGAGGATAGAGAAGTGCAGTAAACAATAGACCCTCTCCTAAAACAAGAACAGGACTAAGAGGATCTCTGGCATTTCTCCAACGGGGAATATTCTCTCTCTATCCACCTCTTCTAAATGAAGAGAAGGAGAAACATTATTACACTGTATGTAAGGAAGTGTGAGCAATGACTGTTCCATTTCTATGTTCTGCTCTGCTTGCAGTGTAGGGACAAGTGTACTCCTTGCAATCTCATGTGTGCTTTCGTTATTAATAAACAATATATACTGTGCACTGAAAAAAACACAGACACTCTAGGAATCTGCAATCTAAACAAATATTGGTTTCACAAATAGAGGATTTGCCTTTGGAAAAGTTTCAAGAATGGGCCTCTGTACACTTCCACAGGGTGTTTAACACTGTGTGTGATGCTCTCTCACACACCAACACACCTGCACGGTGTTCACACCACTTGCCATTTTGATTTACACTATGACAATGCCCAAACTCTACTGCATGTGAGTGTGAATGCGTGTGAGTGTGAATGTGTGTGAGTGTGAATGTGTGTGAGTGTGTGTGAGTGTGAATGCGTGTGAGTGTGAATGTGTGTGAGTGTGTGTGAGTGTGAGTGTGTGTGAGTGTGAATGTGTGTGAGTGTGTGTGAGTGTGAGTGTGTGTGCGTGTGTGTCTTTAGGGTTGGAACAGAGTACTAATGCACGCCACATAGGGAGTGACTTGCCATTTTGATTTACACTATGACAATGCCCAAACTCTACTGCATGTGTGAATGTGTGTGAGTGTGTGTGAGTGTGTGTGAGTGTGAGTGTGTGTGAGTGTGAATGTGTGTGAGTGTGAGTGTGTGTGCGTGTGTGTCTTTAGGGTTGGAACAGAGTACTAATGCACGCCACATAGGGAGTGACTTGCCATTTTGATTTACACTATGACAATGCCCAAACTCTACTGCATGTGAGTGTGAATGCGTGTGAGTGTGAATGTGTGTGAGTGTGTGTGAGTGTGAATGCGTGTGAGTGTGAATGTGTGTGAGTGTGTGTGAGTGTGAGTGTGTGTGCGTGTGTGTCTTTAGGGTTGGAACAGAGTACTAATGCACGCCACATAGGGAGTGACCTCAACACAGCACTGTCTTTAACATCCTGTTAGGGGCCAAGACATTGTTCTCTCAGAACATTTAAAACCAGGGACAGGATCCCTCCAGGTAGTAACAACGCACACACACACACGCACGCACGCACGCACAACGCACACACACACACACACACACACACACACACACACACACACACACACACACACACACACACACGCACACACACACACACACACACACACACACACACACACACACAACGCACACACACACACACACACACACACACACACACACACACACACACACACACACACACACACACACATTTCAACTTCTCATATACACCGAAGCGGCTAATAGGTGTCGGTGTTTTTGCTTAATGGAACCTGAACTAAAGAGAGTTTCTCTGCTAAGGTATATGGGGCCCTCTGGGCAAGAACACATGAACGTATCTGGACGATGTGAATTCTAGATGGTGTTATTAGCCAGGAAGGAGTTAGCTCTCTCTGTCTGCAGCTCTCCCTGGGAGTCAGTAGAGTGGGGAAACGAGCCCCTGTTCTTTTGTTTCACTCAGTTAGATATCTCACACTGGAGTGGACTAGGAGAGAATGAAGGAAGAAAGAATAGAAAGAAAGAAAGAGAGGGAGGGACGGAGGGAGGGAGGGAGGGAGGGAGGGAGGGAGGGAGGGAGGAGGAAGGAAGGAAGGAAGGAAGAAGAAAGAAAGAAAGAAAGAAAGAAAGAAAGAAAGAAAGAGAGAAAGAAAGAAAGAAAGAAAGAGAGAAAGAAGAAAGAAAGAAAGAGAGAAAGAAAGAAAGAAAGAAAGAAAGAAAGAAAGAAAGAAAGAAGAAAGAAAGAAAGAAAGAAAGAAAGAAAGAAAGAAAGAAAGAAAGAGAGAAAGAAAGAAAGAGAGAGAGGGACGTAGGAAGGCCTGAGACCTGACATTCCATCTCCCAGGTGTAAATGAGCCCATATGAGTGTTAACTATAAGAGTTAACAAGGTGTTTCATCGCTGGGTTATTGGCTACAGATAGAATCCCATCAGCTACTGTATATGTGGGAGGGAGTGGTAACAACACAGTCATATGTGTTGGTGTGAGAAAGAGTGCAGCACGTTTTGCCACATTCAGTCGAGGGATTGACTTAACTGTTGATCATGTGGACCAGTGGGGGCTGCTGAGGGGAGGACGGCTCATAATAATGGCTGGAATGGAGTTAATGGAATGGTTTTAAAAACATGGTTTTCATACGTTTGATACCATTCCATTCCACTCCATTCCAGCCATTATTATGAGCCGTCCTCCCCTCAGCAGCCTCCACTGATCTCCACATGTACTCTAAGAAGCACTGCGAGAAAGACTCCGCATGATAGCTGTAGACTTGACTTGAAGCTACAGTAATTTCTACATTGAGGAGAGCAGAGCCGTTTATCTTGTGCCATCCTCCAATCTAGCCCAATTAGCCAATTAAGGCTAATTACATCGAGCTTTGGCACATGGCGTGAACGTTTTATAATTCCCCATTTATAATCATATCTGTCTCTCCACATGGTGCTCATGATCAGCCAGTTAGCAGAGGCCCTAACTGGGTCCAACATCCACCCCAATGCAAGCTAACCTGTTCCCCCCAGGTAGACCCTCCTATAACTGGGTTAAAGGTTGAGCTGATCCTCCTCCTGGCTGTCCCTCCAGACCTGGGCATTATCTGTCCATTATATCTTCTTCCATCTCCCCCCACCGTACAGCCTCAACTGTTCCCAATATGACAAGCATCTATGGGGTGTTAACGGGGTAACAAAGCCTACTGAACCTTAATGTCCTGTCTCTCCCGGACACAAACGTCACTCTCCAACCTACCTCTCCACACGCATTGTACTTACGGCATTATCCTTTTTCCTTTTATCCTCCCGCTTCTTTCTACAGTACGAGTGAATTCTTTAACTTCTTCCATTATTAAAACTTCAGAAATTATTTATCTAATATTTATTTATTATTTAGATTTATACAAGGAGGTTGTCCACGGGGACCAGGTCTAATTTTCAGCCTCCTATTTTGTAAACAGACAGCTAGGGAAGTGACAGTTCCTCTGATTTAAAGAGACAGCCCCTGCTTATGGAGAGTGATGCGTACCTTGAATTTAAATGGAACGGGATACATTTTTAATATTTGTCATGTGGCATTTGCCCGGACTCTTTCTCTCTCTCTCTTCTGGATTCTCTCCATCTCTCTTCTCCTCTGTCAAATGGACAATGGGAGAGACGTGTGAGTTTTGAAGTAGAAAAAAAGGAATGAAACGACTAAGAGAAAAACCCATCCGTGTTTCCAACACTTCAGAACCGGAGTAAAACATGCACAGGCTTCGAAATAGTTTATTCAGCATGCTTTTACTGAGGGGCATCGGTACCTTTCAAACTCTCAGTGATCAGATCGTTTGAGAAACATACAATTTAAGGCACATTTGTCTTACGTGCTTTCAGAACCTATATTATTTTTTATATGAGGGCTTTATCACCGAACTAAATAAAAGCTTTAGATGTCACTGTGGCTTTACCTGTTCAGCTTGTTTCCACATGGAAACATGTTAGAGAAACACAGAGAAGGGAACGTCATTCCTCTCATTCCCAGAAAGTTGGTGTTCCGCATGTGTAGGCAGGCAGGCAGGCAGGCAGGCAGGCAGGCAGGCAGGCAGGCAGGCAGACAGACAGACAGACAGACAGACAGACAGACAGACAGACAGACAGACAGACAGACAGACAGACAGACAGACAGACAGACAGACAGACAGACAGACAGACAGACAGACAGACAGACAGACAGACAGACAGACAGACAGACAGACAGATAGCTAGGAGCGATGGCGAGGCCTGAGAAGACAGAGATGATTGTGTGTGTCAGCCTGTTCTGATCTGTCTGAGTGCCCTTAAAGTGAGAACAAAATCACTTTTCAAAGGGAATAATGTACAACAACATCATGCCAACTTTAGATATTTAGATATTTCCTTTGCATTCATTTTAAAGTAGCGTTTTAAAGTTAAGGAAAGAGGAACGGCAGCTCCGTTCGAACTAAAGGGGGTGAAAAAAAGAACAGATGAGAGAGAGGTTATGCAAATTATGGAAATAAGCATCAAAATAGCGGTGAAGAATTGATGAGGACAGAGAGGGTAGTTGTCTTGGTTCTGAGGGAAGCAGAGAATGGCTGAGGACAAGTGAAGTGACGAGATAGAGAAAGAGTGCCTTTCAAAGAGAAGTTTATGCCAGCTATCATGGCAGCCGCTGACTTGCAGATAAATTTTAATGCACCACTCCGACGATCTTGTGTCACTCTTCTCCCCTCTTCTCCCTCTTTTTTTATTTTCATGAAGGACCGGCTGCTCCTCTCTCTCTCTCTCTCTCTCTCTCTCTCTCTCTCTCTCTGTGATGACATCCGAACAGACACTTGGTGCATGCCGTTCGTTTCGCCGGGCAGGACTCGGAGCTTTAGTTGTCACTGTGGCAGAAGGAGAAGTAGATGGTTATGAAAGATTAATCATAAAATGTCTCTAATCCACTGGCTGCATTGTCAAGGAGATGTTATAAAGCACACATTGTAAATGGATTCTTTCCTCTGACTAAAATCATTTCTGTTGAGGGATGGAGGGCTGGGGGAGAGCGGTGGAGGAGGGATGGAGGGCTGGGGGAGAGCGGTGGAGGAGGGATGGAGGGCTGGGGGAGAGCGGTGGAGGAGGGATGGAGGGCTGGGGGAGAGCGGTGGAGGAGGGATGGAGGGCTGGAGGAGAGCGGTGGAGGAGGGATGGAGGGCTGGGGGAGAGCGGTGGAGGAGGGATGGAGGGCTGGGGGAGAGCGGTGGAGGAGGGATGGAGGGCTGGGGGAGAGCGGTGGAGGAGGGATGGAGGGCTGGGGGAGAGCGGTGGAGGAGGGATGGAGGGCTGGGGGAGAGCGGTGGAGGAGGGATGGAGGGCTGGAGGAGAGCGGTGGAGGAGGGATGGAGGGCTGGGGGAGAGCGGTGGAGGAGGGATGGAGGGCTGGGGGAGAGCGGTGGAGGAGGGATGGAGGGCTGGGGGAGAGCGGTGGAGGAGGGATGGAGGGCTGGGGGAGAGCGGTGGAGGAGGGATGGAGGGCTGGGGGAGAGCGGTGGAGGAGGGATGGAGGGCTGGGGGAGAGCGGTGGAGGAGGGATGGAGGGCTGGAGGAGAGCGGTGGAGGAGGGATGGAGGGCTGGGGGAGAGCGGTGGAGGAGGGATGGAGGGCTGGGGGAGAGCGGTGGAGGAGGGATGGAGGGCTGGGGGAGAGCGGTGGAGGAGGGATGGAGGGCTGGGGGAGAGCGGTGGAGGAGGGATGGAGGGCTGGGGGAGAGCGGTGGAGGAGGGATGGAGGGCTGGGGGAGAGCGGTGGAGGAGGGATGGAGGGCTGGGGGAGAGCGGTGGAGGAGGGATGGAGGGCTGGGGGAGAGCGGTGGAGGAGGGATGGAGGGCTGGGGGAGAGCGGTGGAGGAGGGATGGAGGGCTGGGGGAGAGGGGTGGAGGAGGGATGGAGGGCTGGGGGAGAGCGGTGGAGGAGGGATGGAGGGCTGGGGGAGAGGGGTGGAGGAGGGATGGAGGGCTGGGGGAGAGGGGTGGAGGAGGGATGGAGGGCTGGGGGAGAGGGGTGGAGGAGGGGTGGAGGGCTGGGGGAGAGCGGTGGAGGAGGGATGGAGGGCTGGGGGAGAGGGGTGGAGGAGGGATGGAGGGGTCTCTTTGTGCCTGTAGACAAGTACATAGTTGTAAGCAGATGAGGAGGGAGAAAGAGAAAGAGAAAGAAAGAGAGGAAGAGAGAGAGAAAGAGAGAGAGAGAGAGAGAGAGAAAGAAAGAAAGAAAGAGAGAGAGTCCTCCTCTCTGGGACCACATTACTACTTGTCCCCAGCTGCTGGCTGTGACTAGCTCCTCTAATGTACAGGCCGCGGCCACATTCCCCTTGTCAAGCGTGACGCCATGATGCGTTCGTCAAACATGACCCGACCCAAAGTGACAGGGTCCCTCACCCCTCCCCTCGCTCTCCCTCTCCGGCAGGAGAGGAGCGCTTTCAAATTCAAGCGACGGCTTCCAAGAAACAACGTTATCCCGTAGCACTGTATCAGGCAGCAGCAGTCACAAACTTTATTTATTTTCCACCACAGGCTGGGGGGAGGTAAAACAATATGGATGGCACTAGTGGACTCTCATAACATTAGCTTTGGCTGTGGGCTCTGTGCTATAAATATAGCATAGCAGCACCACTGCCTAACTGTAGGAAATGAGCCTGAACCAAACAGGCTGAAATGTCAAGAACTGGAGCAAAGAGGAGGAGAAGGGGTTTTTCTCTCAATCTCTGCTCTATCACTCATTCATCTCCAGTAAAATCCTATAATTACCCACTCCCTGACTGTCTCCATTCCTTGTTTCCTATAGCGGGGAGTGACATAAGTCTCTCGTGCTTTTAGTGCCACTTTGAAAAATAAGACCTTTCTCAAGTGAAGCAAAAATAATCCCTCTACTCAACACTTTGCTTAATCTGGTGGTGCTCAAGACGCTCTGTCTCTCCTCCACTCCTCTCCTCCGTTCCAGGGCTCTCCCTCCTGTCCTCATTCACATGGGCTGATAGATATTAAATATGACTTATTTATTTCCTGTTCGAGTGGGGTTACCACGGCGATGAAAGAGCAGGAAGTGACAGCGAGGTGAGATGGACCCGTCCCCAGTACGTAACCGCGACGACGCGACACTCCACAACATTTTGTACTGCTTTGATCTCCCGGCCCTATTTGTCTCTTGCCGTGTCGTGGTAAAAATGTTCCATTTTTCTCCTTTTTTTTTCTCTCTCTCTCTTCATCCCCCCCATCATCACGGGAGGGAAATGGAGAAAAGTGTGAAAGAAGAAGTAAACAAGTCGTCTTTATTCTGACACATTAACAGTGTTTTATCTCAACCCAAAACACTGTTATAAAACATTGAGTCAAATCCAGAAGTTTGGGGTTTAGGGTAAAAACACAGATGTTTAACTTTCTCTCTCATCACTTCAGGTTATATAAGACCTTCTATGGTCAGAGTGATGCTGTGCTCTGTGGCCACAGAAGAATGCTTAGTTCAAATGGCTCTCACGGTTCCACTGAGGTGTGCAGTGAAAAGTGAGCTAGGAAGCTATGCACAGCACACACATCTGCTTCTGATCACAGGTGCAAGGTGCCTCTTTACCGGAGACCCTATCGCACGTCAGAGAAGCAGAACAAGCCATAGAAAGAGGATTACATTAACCTGCTTCCTAAGAAAGATTTGTGTTACGCTTGACCCCGAAGACTTGAGTTTTTAAATGAAATGAGGTAGGCTACACTCAGAAAACAAGGTGCTATCTAGAACCTAAAAGGGTTCTGAGGCTGTCCCCATAGGAGAACCCTTTAAAGAACCCCAGCTAAAACTCTTTTGGTTCCAAGTAGAACCCTTTTCACACAAGGTTCTAGATGGAACCCAAATGAGTTCTACCTGGAACCAAAAAGGGTTCTCCCATGGGGACAGCTACAGAACCCTTTTGAAACCCTTTTTTCTAAGAGTGTAGTAACATCAAACAGACCCAACCACAGTCCTGAGGCTTATCTTACAGTATCCTCTATCACCTAGCACACTCCTAGCCTGGTAAAAACAGATCTGGGACCAGGCTATAACACTCCAGGCTCCCTGTTTCCCTTTAGACCAGGTTAATTAAGACAGAATAATCAACTGGATTAGAAAGGAGGACTTGGACACTTAAAACTCAGCCTGAGCAGGAATGACAGGAGCGACATTTGCATTTGCACTAATCAATAAATCATTTGTTGCTCTTATCTAGAGGCATCACAGTACTACAATCCCCCTAGAGTAGACTGAGCGGGTGTGTGGTTCGTACACATCACCGAGATCCCACCTTCGTACACATCACTCTTTCGTCATCCAGTGGAATGGGGGTTCTTCTTCTATCAGCGAATGTGTCTGCAGATGGATCTTCTGCAATGCATTAGAGCAGGAGGGTCAAAGATCGCATTCGGTCTTCAAAGAGGTCCGGAGTGCCGCGTTGAAGCTGGCTGTATTTCCTCACCATAAAGATCAGCAAAGAATGGTCCTCTATCCATAGTTTGGGGAACTTCCTTTGTTACCTGACTGTCAAGCTTTCATTTCAGTCATTATTAGTGATCTGGCCACAGTTTTGATTAGATTTGAGTCATTTTAAAGTATATCGAGTTCGTCCCCCCAAAAATAATACATCTATTTTTTTTTTTACTCAGGTCACATGCAGGCCACATTGAAACCCCTTGCGGCCTGGATATTTGACACCCCTGCATTCGAGGTTTATCTTGGTTTATCAGGTGGTATAGGTCACTGGGCGCAGGGTAAGTTACAAAGCATCTGGAACACCAAGATGTTTCAACCCATAAACAGATATGTTTTAGTGAACAATACAATGATTACGTATCAGAGTGAAGTAGACATGTTACAAAAGGTTGACAGGACAGTTTAGGGGAAAGTTAAGGTAGTGTACAGAGACCTGGCACGGGGTTTGTACCTCTCTGTTCCGCCACATTAGCTTGTCTCTAGTGGCCAACACTAGGGGATAAACAAAAGGCGACACTTCTCCTCACAGAGCCAACCCAGGTCACTTTGGAGCACTGCCTGCCTCTTCACTTTAACTTAGTTACACAATGCACTCCTCCACTCTCTCTCTCTCTCTCTCTCTCTCCATCATCCCTTTCTCCCCCCTCGCCCCCCTTCACTCTCTCTCCCCTCATTCCTTGCCCTCCTCCCCTCCTCTACCTCCACTCTCTCCATCACTCTTCTTTTACCCCCCATACCCCGTCCCCCCATCCCTCTCTCCTCTCCTCTCAAATTATTCATTGGGTCCGTTAAAGTTTCAGCATGCAGTAAATTGATGGTGACACACAAACCACATTATGTTTTTTCACTCCTTCTTAAAGTCAACCAACAGAAGCAGCAGCTCATCTCTCTTTAATTGAGGTGACAGTTGGAGACACCAGACACACAGATGCAGGAGAGGAGGAGAAGAAAAAGATTGAGGGAAAGAGGAAGAGGGAGAAGGAGAAAGAAGCTGGGAGGTGGGGGGGGACATTGTTATTCATCCGTGTCTTTGTCGCGAGTCGAGAAAGCGAAAGATGCGAAACTTCAAGCGAACCGTCTCCCCGGGGTGAGATACTGCAGTTCAAACAAAGTAAACAACTGTTTTTCTCTGATGCACATTTTAGTGTTGCTGCAGGCTGGGTCCCTTCCTACTGCAGCTGCTGCTGTAGCTGTAAGCGTGGCACACTTAGCTGGTAGGGGAGCGAGGGGGGGGGGGAGAATTTCTCACAAATGATCTGCACCAGTATTCCCACATCCCACCCAAACGGGCACGGGAGACCGGGCTTAGTAATTACTTTGCCAGAAAAACTAGCAGTAGGTAGGTTAGCTTTTAATAACGTTAGCGTGGGACGATTAAAAAGGGATCAGGTAGTGCAACGTTGTTGTTACAGCTTAGTAGACTTGTCGAACATTGTGTACATACAAATGTAGCTCTTCCTGTCACGGTTTGTGATGTCGCATTGGGGGTACCTTACGGAATGGAGCCGTTGTTCTACTTTAGTTTCCCGATCGCTCTGGTTTCCGAGGGAGTCGTGCGAGAGGCCATTTGCTCGTACATTAGTCGTGTTGAGGCTATGTTCGTCTTCTCTGTTGAGTCTTCTGTTGGGAGTTGGTGGTGGTGGCGCCTATGAAAATGAAATGGCGATATACAATCAACCCACTGGGAGTATTTTATAATATCATTTCAGTTTTTGAGAAAAAAACGAAACCAAACCAAAAACATGTCAAGCACAACTTCCTTTCCCAGAAGTAACGGGGAAAACCCCTAAAAACTGAAAGCCAACAAACAAAACGAAAAACACCCCCTATGTAAATCAGCTACTGTTTGTATAAAAGTTAACTCTTTTATGTTTTACCTGGTCCGGGAGAGAATCCCCCATAAGAGCATTATATCAAAGAGCGTATTAGAATGAGAAGAGGGTCTACAAAATACCTTAGAAAAACATGTCAGAGCTGGTACAGGCTGCCATCAGGCTGTTTATCTGAATGACATCATAAAGATAGAAAGTCATATCTGGAGGAAATATCCACGGTTCACTCTAATGTTAAATAGTTTTGGTTAAAAAACAAACACAAGCCTTCAGCCTTTTTTTATGTTGTAATTTTGCCTTCTGACAAATAGACGCAAGACTGTATTGTTCTGTGTGTCTGATAGAAAGGGAAAACAGCAACCAGGTAAACATGGATTAAAGAGTGTATTTTCTGGTGTGTACCTGCTGCAGCACAGAGATTCAAATATACAGTGGATCAGAGAGAGAGAGAGAGAGAGAGAGAGGAGAGAGAGAGAGAGAGCGAGCGGGAGGGGGAGGTAGAGAGGGTGAGGTGTGGATAAAGGGAGAGAAACACTTAACTTGTGAAGAATAGCTGCATGTTGCCTTGGAGGCATTCCCAGCTGTGATAGAGCTGGGAACAGTCATCATGACCTAAACTGGTGTGGGGGAGCATGGGGGGAGCACATAGTGCAGCATGGGGGGAGCACATAGTGCAGCATGGGGGGAGCACATAGTGCAGCATGTTGGGAGCACATGGTGCAGCATGGGTGGAGCACATGGTGCAGCATGGGGGGAGCACATGGTACAGCATGGGGGGAGCACATGGTACAGCATGGGGGGTGCACATGTTGCAGAATGGGGGAGCACATGGCGCAGCATGGGGGGAGCACATAGTGCAACATGTTGGGAGCACATGGTGCAGCATGGGTGGAGCACATGGTGCAGCATGGGGGGAGCACATGGTACAGCATGGGGGGTGCACATGTTGCAGAATGGGGGAGCACATGGTGCAGCATGGGGGGAGCACATTGTGCAGCATAGGGGGAGCACATGGTACAGCATGGGGGGTGCACATGTTGCAGAATCGGGGAGCACATGGTGCAGCAGCGTGATGGCACAATATGTCAAAGATTCCAACCTGCCATATGCAGTATTATGGCAGTATAAAAAATACACACATTTTAGTTATTACAGAATGGTTGCATTCATGTTGAATGTTTTAAATTCGAAACTAATTAAAATACATAACAAGATACATGAGTATGAAACGTGAAACATAGAAAAATGATTCCAAGCATTGTCGTCGGTCTTTGAAAGCACATGAACAGCCTCCAGACGCACGTTATACACACACGCGTGAACACACACATCAGCCAGTAACTCCTCAGACATGAGGCGACACTACATAACGTTCAGTTAGCGAACTCAGAGAAATATAACCACACACCTGACGCAACATACAGCAGCCAGCCCCACTTTCTGTTCAAATGTAGATACTAAATAAGAAATGGGATAGAGCTCATTCATTTCCCTTCGTGTTACTTTTAAATACAAATGGAACTTAATTAAAAAAGCTTTGGCGAAACTTCATTAGCGCATGGTGCTAGCAGTCTTTATTGATTTACAGTGTGTGTGTGTGTGAAGCTCTGCAAAAACCTAATGATGGGCCCTATAGGCAAGCAGATGTACAAAGGTTTATCTAAATGCTTATTGGAAACCGTGTGTGTGGCTAGGGGGCTAGCTCTACTTGAGAGTGTATCTTTCAGCGCTAGCTAGCATCTGGAGAGAGAGAGCTAACATTACCATACGCTTGTCTTTGTGTTCAGTGGTTGTTCATTAGGACTGCAGTGCTTTGAAGTCAGGGCTGAGGTAACGAACTAACTAACTAACTAACTAACTAACTAGCTGACGCTATATCAAAGCTCTTCCTGGATGAAGTTAGAGGGGAGATAGATGGTGGTTATGTTTGATTGTTGCGGTGAAGAAGTTACTGTTACGTAGACTGTTTTCATGAAAACAAATAATTGTAAGTCTGGTGGTCTTTCCTGTTTGTGAAAAAGGGAAAACATGTACACTCCTAGTGATGGGCTTTAGTGGGTTTGGTTTCCTGTTTGTAGTTCCCATATAGTTGTGTCTGTGAGCGCACGGTCTGTGCCATTGAGGCAATCTCCATTTTGAAGTAGTTCATTTTCTTCTTTACAATTGGCTGATCCCTTCTGATGACCAATTGGACATGACTCCAACAGGGTCATCAGGAGGGATCAGCCAATAAAGTTAGAAGTTCTACTCATTTGAATACATTAAAATGGTGGAAGCCCTCAATGGCGCTGCCCATGCTAAAACAGCCTTTTGGCCACCAGTGGCCTCTATCATTCTCTATGAGGGAGAGGTACTTGGGATTCTGGGTAATCCTCATTCATAGGACGACTCCTTCCGTTACTGGGCCTGACGACCCATAATCCACTGGGAAGGCCTCCCTGGAGCCTGAAGCCTGGGGATAGATTATTTCACTGTACCCCACTGAGAGTTGCTAGTCATTGGGAGATATGGATGAATAATGGGGTCAGATGGACGATAGCCTGGCCTTTTCATCTAACATGCCATCAGGCTTAGATGATCAATGGGTGTAAGAGGAGAAGAGAAGAGGCCCTTCACCTCCCTCTGTGGCCCTGTGAGGCACAGGAGGTTGGTGGGACCTTAATTGGGGAGGACGGGCTCGTGGTAATGGCTGGTGAGGAATAGGTGGAATGGTATCAAATACATCAAACACATGGTTTCCAGGTGTTTGATGCCATTCCATTGGCTCCATTCCAGCCATTATTATGAGCCGTCCTCCCCTCAGCAGCCTCCTGTGCTGTGAGTGTAAGGGAGGTTGACAGGTCTGGAATGGAGGAGAGGGTCATGTATAGAAAAGTATTTGATTGATAAACTGTGTTGTGGCAACATGACACAGGGAGACTGCTTTGTGATGGTATTTGACCACTTGGAGGTGGTAACTGAAGCGCATGCCTTGTTTTACTGTGAGTTACACAACGCCATTAGGGGTTCGCTAAAATGAACACGTTAACGGTCTTGAGGAAAATAAAAAACCATGTGACATTTTTATCAGGTAAGTGTAATGTAAATACCTGGGCCAAAGCCTACCATGTTATCCTACAACGGAGGCCTTTCTTTCTAAGGATCCTTCTATCCCCTGTGCTTATACATACATGTGTATAGATGATGTCATGTACTATAGATGACTCCTGTACCATGTTTGACTATGATTGTTCTTACTGTCTCAAAACTCCAATTTGACTGTCCCACTCAATCTGTATTTTGTATCGTTGTCTCATTGCGGAGTGATACATTTCTCTACCTTCTCTAACTAACTGTATCCATAGACAGTGGATAAGAGTTGGACTTTCATTTCACATGAATAATCATTTCCACATGTCTGTGGCTTTTCGACATGTCCTCTGGTATCTATGAATCTCCATGGACTTGACCTGAGAGCTGAGGGGAAGAGGATTGGCCAGCAGGTTCTGAAGAGAACAACAGGGTCTCCCGGTCTAAACCGCATGGACTTTCTCTCTCCTCTGCCCCTTCCTTCTCCTTCCTCCCTCACTCTTTCCAGGAACCCTCACCCTTAAACACTCCCACACAGAGAAGCCACCCCAACTCTCCACAGACTCTCTGTTTATTCAAGGGCCGTCTCGTCATTTTTCCAAACATGGCTGCCTCCCGCCCAGCATCCAGTTGCCCACTACTCCTCCATCATGGGGTCGGTTTAACCTCCTGATCTCCAGCTAATGGGAGTCCAGCAGAGTGACGGTCTGATTGCACGGACAAAAGGTGGCAAAGGCTCCGGCCCAAATTGCAGGGGATTAGTCTGTAATCTGTCTCTCGTACGGCAGGGAACCAAGAAAAAAAAGAATGCCGAGTTGGAGGGTTGAATGGAGACCAAAAAAAGAGGAGAGAGAGAGAGAGAGAGAAGAAACAGAGAGAGAGAGAGAGAGAGAGAGAGAGAGAGGGGGAGAGAGAGAGAGAGAGGGAGAGAGAGAGAGAGAAAGAGCGATAGATAGATAGAGAGAGGGAGAGAGAGATAGAGACGAGAGAGAGAGCGAGAGAGAGAGAAAGAGAGGACAGAGAGAGAGAGGAGAGAGGAGAGAGGAGAGAGAGGTAGAGAGAGAGAAAGAAAGAGATAGAGAGACGAAAAAGGCCTTTGATGGATGGCAGAGGTGCATGGCCCCCGGTCGGGTAAACATCTGCCGTTTATGACCGGGGCTCACCTGTACTAGAGGGGTGTGTGTGTGTGTGTGTGTGTGTGTGTGTGTGTGTGTGTGTGTGTGTGTGTGTGTGTGTGTGTGTGTGTGTGTGTGTGTGTGTGTGTGTGTGTGTGTGTGTGTCTGTGTGTGTGTCTCTGTGTGTGCATGGCTATGTGTATGCATCTGTGTGTGTGGTCTGTGTGTGTGTGTGTGTGTCTCTGTGTGTGCATAACGTGTGTGTGTGTGTGTGTGTGTGTGTGTGTGTGTGTGTGTGTGTGTGTGTGTGTGTGTGTGTGTGTGTGTGTGTGTGTGTGTGTGTGTGTGTGTGTGTGTGTGTGTGGCCGTTGGGCAGGGCCAGGGGGTACCTAACATGGTCCTGGTTGCATTTTTAAACAGGGACACGAGAGACACTTCATGTGATCACATCGCACAGTGAATTATTCAAACGATCCACGGCGCGTTCCAGCTATAAGACAACACAACACGAGACATGACTACAACCGTCATGCTGCTCCCACCACCACCACCACCACCTCTCTACCTGCGAGGCAACCTGGAAACAAGCAGGGCCTGTCATTTATTTATCTAGCCACCATGATCTAACTACAGACGGCTCTCAGTGTGGTGGTGCACACACACGCACACGCACACGCACACACACCAGAGAAAGCTAACACCATCCCAAGCTGCCTTACATGAACATATTGCTGAGATGAATGGGTACTAATGAGAGGGGTGAGAGCGAGTGTGTGTGTGTGTGTTTGTGCATATCTGTGTGTGTGTGTTTATGCGTGTGTGTGTGTGTGTGCGCGTGCCTGTGAAGTCCTGCGTGTGTGTGCCTGTGCACGTGAGAGGCATAGCCTCTATTGAATTAGCCTCTATATGCAGTCCCTCTAGGGAATGGGGCTCTCTTGCTTAACAAACTCCAGGGAGTGGAGGATTATGAAGAGATACCAGCTGGGCAACCTTCCTCCCCTCCTCCTTTCCCTCCTCCTTCCCCCACTCCCCCTCGCTCCCCTCCTCCCCCCCCTCTCTCTCCCCCTATCTCCCCCTCCTGCTTCCCTCTCTCCCCCTATCTTCCCCTCCTGCTTCCCTCTTTCCCCCTCTCTCCCTCTCTCTCCCCTCTTCCTTCCCTCTCTCCCCCTCCTTCTCTCTCCCCCTCTCTCCCCATCTCTCCCTCCTCCTTTTCTCTCTCCCCTTTCTCTCCCTCCTGCTTCCCCCTTCCCTCCACTCTTCCCCTCCTCCTTCCCTCTCTCCCTCCTCCTCTCTCCCCTTCTCTCCCCCTTTCTCCCCCTCCTGCGTCCCTCTTTCTTCCTCTCTTCCCCTCTCTCCCTCACTCCCCCTCTCTCCCCCTCTCTCCCCCTCTCTCCCGAAAGTTCCCAACACCTCTCCAGTGGCTCAGCATCGCCTGGCCCCCTTGCGCTGCCACCACCAGTGTGTGTGTGTGTGTGTGTGTGTGTGTGTGTGTGTGTGTGTGTGCCCGCTCCACTCTCCTATGATTAAGGGTCAAGCTTGCCACCCCCATCGTCTCCAGGCCATCATTAAAATAAAAGGAGGGAGCAAACGAAGGAGAGGAGGAGAGAGAGGAGGAGAGAGACACCCTGGCATAAGGGCTAATGAAAGCCATGAATCACCGTGTGCGTGGCGTTATAAGAACATATTAGGACCATCATTAACGCTGTACAAAGGGCATGGTCGGGGTGAACAGACAGGTCGACTAACGCCCCGAACCCTCTTTCACCCCCCCCCCCCCCCCCATACCCCCACGGGCAGTCTCATTATAGAAGCACCCATGCTGCCTGTCTGCCACATGGTGGGTGTCTGGGCTGGGGTTGGGGAATATTTCCCCAGACAGATCTGGAGATAGAGCTGAGATGTGGCAGTGGGATAAAGTCCCCGGTATGGAATTGCTTCACAAAGCCATGGTTACAGAGCTGCGAACAAGCAATGGCCTTCTATAGTTATCAGACTGTACTTAAATCGGCCCAATGAAAAGAAACTTGACAGAGCTTGCAATAGAAAATGATCTCACCCGACATCTAGATCGCCCAACTGTGTGGGATTGCACGTATAGCTCTGTGACCTTTTCACACAGCCCGGGGACATAGAGGGATCTCCAGACCTACCCTGGAGCAGCTCCCCTACACCCACACCGTTCTCCTGTGGCCTGGGGGTTGGGTCATGGCCGCTGATACCCCCTTCAGATTCACCTCCATCGCCCCCCCCAGGAGGCCCAGCTCAGGGAAGTTTGCTCAGGCCTCATTACAGCTTCATGGATATATGATGAAATGAGCTGAAAGGCCCTGGCTGGCGTCAGACCCTGTCAGAGTCCTGACGGCCCCACGTCTCTTAAATCATGGATAACCCTGGATACTTCTCTGTCTGTCTGCCTGCCTGTTCACTGGCCCTAGGTCTGTAACGTACTTCTCATGGACCACACCACACCACACCACCGACAACCCGCAGAAGGCATCAAAGATTAACACCTACAACTCTGCCAGCTCTCATTCTCACGTCTCTCTTTCCTAACTACCTCTGCTCTCACTCCCGTCTCTTTCTCACCAGTCTCTTTCTCAGAATTTCCTGGTCTGTCAGGAAACTCACGGGCTCTGTGGCACTCTGATCTCTCTTCCCTCTGTCGTTCGATTCTCCTCCGTCTCTTCCTGTTCTCTTCCTTCTCTACCTGTCCTTGTTAGCGTCTCTCTCATCGGGACGCCTGTGGCAGATCGCCCTTCGGCAGGTTCAGGGCGACATGGAGAGAGAAGGAGAGAGATACAAAGAGAGAGTGAACGATGGGAGAGAACAAGAACAAAGGAACGAGGGAGCGAGAGAACAAGGTAGAGAGAGCGAGAGAGAGAGAGAGAGAGAGAGAGAGAGAGAGAGAGAGAACAAGAAAATGAGGGAGAAAAAGAGAGAGAGGGAGAAAATGAGAGAGAGATGTGTGTTTCTACCCCAAGCTCCTGCTCCAGTGAGAGCAGGCTGATTACAGGAACATTACAGCATGGTGATATTAACACTAATACCCAGCGTCCCGCGCTCCACACCACTCACGGAGGTTCAGAGGACCCGGGGCCGTATGTGGTGCTAATGACGGGAGCCCAGCACACGCTGTGGTCAAATGGGCAGCATTTCCACTCCGTTTTACCAGGGCTTGAGTGGGTGACAGGCAGGAGCCAGCCTCCAGGACCAAGTTACCCAGCGTTAAACACAACCAGCGCTGCATGCTCAACTGGACTAATCAAAGACATGGAACAATCCTCTAGGAATCAATGATAGTCAGCCTAGTCTATGGACCAAGGGACAATAAGTGATTCAGTGTGTACCTGTTACATAGATAAGAGGGACGTTCACAACTACAAGAGCCACAGATGCGTAGCGTTCAAGTTCCATGACATGACAATAACCCATTGATAAAAACACACACATCTCAGAATGCAGCCTTGAGATTCTGTGGATTGAGATTTCGTGGATGTGTGAGAGACTAAAGGTGTGACTTTCAATACTGAGCAGATCCAGGGATCTATCTGCAAAGGGGATGGATTGCCAGGGGCAGAGGAGAGAGACTGTTGTACTGCTGAAAATGGCGGAATAATGTGAAGTCACTTAGAACCATTAGAGGACTAAGTGTTGTAGATCAAACACATGGACATGGTCAACGGAGCTAAACAGGGACAGACGTTATCATTTATTTATCCTTTACTTAACCAAGGAAGTCACATTGAGTCCCATTGACAATCAAGTGAGCCCTGCTTATAGACTCATGGAATGGTAGTGTATGCAGAAGTCCTCTTGTACGTCACAATAATTCCCTGGGTTGGGGTACGCTAATACTTTGTCGCAGCGGTTTATTTCTCGAGGCAAAATCTTGATGTTTCTTCTCCTTTCCCCACCTTGAATTAAACCATAATTCGATGATTAAAGCCAGTTTAAAGGAAACCTAATGTTATATTAAAAGGAAGTTAATCAATGCATACTTAGGAGCCCGCCTTACCATATATTAGTATGCAGCCACCACTAGAATGATTTAATGTGCAAAAATAAGACATTGTTATTTAAAAAAAATTGTGTTGGGTTGGCCTTGAGTAGACATTACATACATTACTACAGGTTAATAAAACTTTAGGTTTCTTAATTTCTCATGGTGGTTAGTGGGTATGTAAATATTTAATGCTGGCTCTATGCTCTGGATATTTTAACATAAAGGTTCATAAAATGTAAGGTGGTGGTATAATTTCAGGGTGAAGGAGTGGAAGGAGCAGGAACATGGACCCAAAGTCCAGGGGAATTATCTATAGGTAAGGTACATGCCGAGTCTAGTTTAGAAAAAGTATGAAGCATATTAAAGGGTAGGAAGCATGAGTTTTTACTCACCACAATAACAACACCGTGTGGTCAAAGACTTAGTGACTTAGTTGTAGTCACGATCTGGTGACCTATACCTCCAAACATAGTTATGTTTTGGGTTATTACATATTTCTTAACTTATTTCCGGATATGTTCTAAACTACCCACAATGCCCTTTTTCTCAACGTCGTGTGGAGAGTCTACTCTGTGCTACCAGAGGAAGAGGCGTATTGAGCGAGATAACTGGGCCCAAAATCTGTCTTTGTCACGTCCTGACCAGTATAAGGGGTTATTGGTTATTGTAGTTTGGTCAGGACGTGGCAGGGGGTATTTGTTTTATGTGGTTCGGGGTTTAATGGTATGTGTATTTATGTAAGAGGGGTGTTTGATTTATGTGTTCCGGGGTTTTTGGGTAATGTTCTTGTTTTGTATTTCTATGGTTTTCTATGTTGTGTATTTCTTTGTGTTGGCCTGGTATGGCTCTCAATCAGGAACAGCTGTACATCGTTGTTGCTGATTGAGAGTCATACTTAGGTAGCCTTGTTTCACCTGTCCCTTTGTGGGAAGTTGTTGTTTGCATAGCTGTGTGTTTTAGCCTCCAGTCCTGTTAGTGCAATCGTTTTCTTGTTTTGTTTGTGTTCAATAAAAGTAATTATGAGCACTCAACCCGCTGCGCCTTGGTCCACTACGTACGACGTCCGTTACAGAACTTCCCACCACAAATGGACCAAGCAGCGGGGTAAGGAGCAACAGAAGAATTATGTGGACTATATGGAAACTTGGACATGGGAGGAGATCCTGGACAGGGCTGGACCATGGCACCAGGCTGGGGAATATCGTCGCCCACCGGAGGAGATAGAGGCAGCCAGGGCGGAGCGGCGCCGGTATGAGGCTCTATACACACGGTTGGCATTTAAGCCTGAGAGACAGCCCCAATACATTTTTTTTGGGGGGCACACGGACAGATCGGCAGAGCCGAGGATGGAACCAGAGCTAGTCGGGGGAAAATTGGAGGTGAGCGAAGCAGAGACAGTAAAGGAGTTGATGGGAAAATTGGAGGAGAAAACTATGAGAGAGCTGTGTGTTTTAGCCTCCAGTCCTGTTCGTTCGATCGTTTTCTTGTTTTGTTTGTGTTCAATAAAAGTCATTATGAGCACTCAACCCGCTGCACCTTGGTCCACTACGTACGACGTCCGTTACAGTCTTCTCCAGCAGGTGCCGGGTTTTTTTCCTTCGTTTTTTTTTTATTTCACCAAGGGAGGAGTTTTTGAATGGAGGTTAATGAGTGTTGAATTTGGTTGACAAAAAATGGAATGGCTTATTTGCTATGTGTGGCTTAGTTGACCGAATAGAGGTTTCGTAATGCTTAGGTTGTTATGAGTGTACTGATATTTAAGTAGGACACATGACATCTCAGCAACTTTGAGAAAAAACACTTTATATCGGAGTTGTGCCTGTTGTTCATGAACGTATCTGCCCTCTCATTGGCTAGAATGGTCCCACCTGATCTTGCCTCCTACTGACTGCCTTCCATTTTTGAAGACAATTTTTTTTCATTGTTAGAGCAACCTTGCAAGTTGATTTGTAACAACACATTCATAAAGTAATTGCTTGTAAGTTGCCTGAAAATTGAATTGAAACCAGTAGAGTGCCAACGATTTGGTTCTACATTTGAAGTTATTTCTGTTGGGAGTTTCCATTATTGGGAATAGGCCGGCTCGCCGGGTTCTCCATGTAATATTATGACATCACACCCCGGAAAAACATTTTCAGACATGACTTCAGCTTCCTATGGAATTGTGATTGGTTATATGGAGTGGTGTAAAGTACTTAAGTACAAATATTTTAAAGTACTACTTAAGTCGTTTTTTGGGGTATCTGTACTTTACTTCACCATTTATATTTTTGGCAACTTTTAATTTTACTTCACTACATTCCTAAAGAAAATAATGTACTTTTTACTCCATACACTTTCCCTGACACCCAAAAGTACTTGTTACAATTTGACAGGAAAATTGTCCAATTCACACACTTATCAAGAGAACCTCCCTGGTCATCCCTACTACCTCTGATCTGGCGGACTCACTAAACACAAATGCTTCATTTGTAAATTATGTCTGAGTGTTGGAGTTTGCCCCTGGCTATCCATCAATAAAAGAAAACACAAGAAAATAGTGCCATCTGGCTTGCTTAATATAAGGAATTTGAAATGGTTTATACTTTGACTTTAAATACTTAAGTACATTTTAACAATTCCATTTACTTTTGATACTTACGTATATTTAAAACCAAATACTTTTACTCATGTAGTATTTTACTGTCATTGTCAATTAAGGTATTTTTTTACTTTTACTGAAATATGACAATTGAGTACTTTTCCACCACTGGGTATATGTATTTACTCAAAACATAGAAAAGTGCGGTGTAACTTTCCATTGGGACTTTTGATGGTGGTTACATTTATACTACCTATCCTTTAAACAGTACTTCTACATTTATATGCGTATCATACTTGCTGCTTTATGCATTTTACTTGTATCTCAGTGCTTCTCACTTAAGTAACAATAAAGAATTGAAGGTGGCAATTGGTATACAAGTGGAGAATATACTGAGTATAATTTATTTTATGTTCTGATAGGGACTTTACTTAAGAAGGGACTTGAAACTAAATGCCATTCTACTTTAAGCCTTCCATAAGTTTCCATAATGTTATGTAGAAAGCAGGACACCACCAATATCCATATTCCTTAATGAACATTATCACACATGACGCTACAGTATGTTGCAATCAGAGATGAATATTTCAACGCCCACTTCAACCACTCTCCGCTCCTGTACCTCTTCAACCTCCCTAATAGGGAGACAAACCTAGTCGTGGAACGACCGTCCCATGAAAAATGCACAAGCCACTTAGAACCAATGACCAGTCAGAAGAAGACACTTCTCCACCTTGGAGAGGACGAGCCACGACTTCTTCCCTGACGAAAAAAAAGGAAGGAGGAAAAAAAGGAAACGTCATATTTGACAGAAATGGCGTAACGGGCGAAACGAATGCCCTCGCCGACACACAGACCCGTTATGAAGATTGGATGAAATGGCTTGATAGTGAAACATTAACTTCTTTTAAATCTCACGCCTCGCAAGCATTCTTCAAATGTAACGCGGGGTTAATAATTTACCAGCCTCGCGCCATGATATTCATCGTCGGTGCAATCTGAGGGTCCTACTCTCAGAAGAAAAAACACTCTTTGACTTCTATCTTAGAGCCGGCCCTTAGAACGGGCTTTGAACTGATCCTTGGTCCACTTATGTTTTCATTACAAATGGAAAGATTGAACAGAAAAGGCATAAAAGCGTACTTAGAGCTCTTATCAACTTACCATAACTGCTAAATGTGTGAACCATGTCCGAACCAAAACAATGCCTCAAACCCAGCTTTGGAGCCTTAACTATCAGTACATATCCATTGACTTCACAAGAGAATGTGAAACTTTGACTGTATGGTTCCCCTCTCTCTCTTTCTCTCTTTCTCTCTTTCTCTCTTTCTCTCTTCTCTTTCTCTCTCTCTCTCTCTCTCTCTCTCTCTCTCTCTCTCTCTTTCTCTCTCTCTCTTCTCTCTCTCTCTCTCACATTCCATTCAGGGGTTTCATTGGCATGGCACCCTACGTTTACATTGCCAAAGCAAGACAAATGAAGAGTGAAAATGAGCATTACACAAAAGTTCCAAAAGAATAAAGACATTTCAAGTTTCACATTATGTCTATATATAGTTAAACTACCCAACAGATTTGGGAGTTTATCAAAATTGGAATTGTTTTTGAATTCTTTGTGGGTCTGTGTAATCTGAGGGAAATCATAGTTTAAGCATACCTCAGGATACCTTGATTAATCCATGCTAGATTGATCATATTTTTCATTGTAATAAATAAACTGTGTGTGAACAGGGAGTTGCTTACTGACAATCAGACAGTGTCTTGATTGGGCATTTGATTCCTCTGATGAGAACAAAGTATCGGTTGGATGGAGGGAGAGAGAGAGGGAAGGAGGATGGAAGGACAGAGGGATAGAAAGAGAGAGGGAGGGAGATTAAAAGGTTTTGGAGTGACGGGGCCAGACAGGAGAGAAACAGGACCACCCCAGGAAGTGGAGAGGCTGTATAGGCATCTATAGCACTGCTGGATTGACACACACTCACACACACACTCGCACGCAGGCGTTTTAGAGCCCCGGTACACATACACAACATTGGCGGATAGACACGCACACACACTGTAATATACAGCGCACACACACACACACACACACACACACACACACACACACACACACACACACACACACACACACACACACACACACACACACACACAAGAATCCATCTCTCCCTCTGTTACTCTGTTCTTTTTCTCCTCCCGCCATACAAATGATGGCCTCCCCTCCTCTTCTCCTCTTCCTCTTTCCCTTGATCTCTCTCTCTATCCCTCTCTCTCTCTCTCTCGCTCTCTCTCTCTCTCTCTCTCTCTCTCTCTCTCTCTCTCACACACACACACGTCCTCTCTCTGCCCCTCTAACCCTTGGTCTCTGGCGGACCGTGGGCGCCGAGCGGCGCGGCTAAAGCTAACAGATAGCTTTAATACATAAAGGAATAAATACCCGTCAGGGGAAGATGAAAGTAGATGCTGGTGTTATAATTAGCCCCGTCGCCCTCAGCTAGGGATCACTAGTACATCTCTGCCACGGATGATGGAGTGTGGATGTCACAGGGGTGGCTAGGGAAGGATTGAGCAACCTGTCATCCAGGAGAGAGAGAGATAACTCACACACACACACACACACACACACACACGTAGACACACACGCAGATGTACACACACACACACACACAAACACGCAGATGTACACACACACACGCAGATGCACACACACACACGTAGACACACACACACACACACACACACGTAGACACACACACACACACACACACACACACACACGCAGATGTACACACACACACGCAGATGTACACACACACACACACACACACGCAGATGCACACACACACACGCAGATGTACACACACACACACACACACACGCAGATGTACACACACACACACACACACACACACACACACACACACACACACACACACACACACACACACACACACACACACACACACACACACACACACAGGGAAGGGAAAGGGGCCTATTTCTAAATGGTACAGTATGATGGTGAACCATAGCTTTCCCTGATGAACACATCTGAGCCAACAGACTGGAATACATGTCAGCACACACGTACAGCTCTTCTCTCTCTGTCAAGTCATACAGTATGACGCAACCACACACACACACGGACAACCACACACAAGCACACAGGGGTGCGCGCACACACTCACACACACACATACACACATACACGGACACCCACACACAAGAACACAGGGCCGCGGACACCGACACACAAGAACACAGGGGCGCGGACACCCACACACAAGAACACAGTGGCGCGGACACCCACACACAAGAACACAGGGGCGCGGACACCCACACACAAGAACACAGGGGCGCGGACACCCACACACAAGAACACAGGGGCGCGGACACCCACACACAAGAACACAGGGGCGCGGACACCCACACACAAGAACACAGTGGCGCGGACACCCACACACAAGAACACAGGGGCGCGGACACCCACACACAAGAACACAGGGGCGCGGACACCCACACACAAGAACACAGGGGCGCGGACACCCACACACAAGAACACAGGGGCGCGGACACCCACACACAAGAACACAGGGGCGCGGACACCCACACACAAAAACACAGGGGCACGGACACCCACACACAAGAACACAGGGGCGCGGACACCCACACACAAGAACACAGGGGTGAGGACACACACACACACAAGAACAAAGGGGCGCGGACACCCACACACAAGAACACAGGGGCACGGACACCCACACACAAAAACACAGGGGCACGGACACCCACACACAAGAACATATACACACACAAGGACGCAGAATCAAACACAATTGCACACACACACACACACACACACACACACACACACACACACACACACACACAGGGACACACACACACACACACACAGGGATGCAGAATCAAACATTTCAACAGGTTGCATTTAGGAGACAAGAGGCTGGTGACAAACAGGTCTGGACAGACAGACAGAGAGTGGAACCACATCTTGTCAGAGTTTCCTCATTGTCCCTTGATGACCCCCCCCCCCCCCCCCCCCCATCTTGCCACTCTGCATCCAGACAACACTGATGGAACGTTGTCTTAACCTGTCCTCCTGGGTAAGTGGGGGGTTTGGTAATGAGAGCAGGCCTCTCCTCTTATGCCAGCTGCTCTCCCCTGGCTGTCAGTCACCGCACACACACACTTACACGTGTCCCTTGTGCCCACACACAGGGCTGCTTAGACCCAAACTCGCGCAGGCACACACACGTCGACGTCCCCATTATCCCTCCCAGATACCTCAGCTGAGTCGGCTCCTGTGTTGACTCTAAAGGAGAAGACATAATTACCCACGCACCCCTTCCTCCGCCACGTCGACAAACAATCTCCGAACGTGGGAACGCTGAGAAAACACGGAGCGAAAGGAAGGAGGGTAGAGGACGACAGAGAGAAAGTAAAGAAAGAAAAAGAGGAGAAGAGAAACACAACCCGGACATCTCAGGGAGGTTTTCACCGGGGTGGCTAATGGAAAGTGATCAGCGGAAGATTTTAATATTTAAATAGCCAGAGAAACGCAACGCACCAGAAGTTTCTAATTAAATTATAACTCATGCTTGAAAAGCAAAAGTGCATGTGTTGTGGGAGTTGTGAATAATTCAGCGGCCTGCCTGCCGTCCTGGCCTATATCTCGTCTTTCCGTTAACCTACAGACAAATGGCACTTGCGAGCTTTTAGAAGGAGGCAGGCGGTGCTGTCGGGAAAATGAACAACAGGAGACCCCGTAACAGGGCCCTCAGACGTCAGCGGGCCAGATTCAACCTGACGCCGCCGAGGTAACATCTTCTGAAACCTGGGGAATGAATCATGTTAATTCTTCTGTTAATTAATCTATTATTTATAATCGTAAAGGCCACACATCGAGACCACGTTGCAAGATAAGATTTTTATTTATATATTTTTTATTTAACATTTATTTAAAAGATGAGATTAAGACTGGTATTCAGAGTCATGGTAGCCCAAATGTTTTATAATAATAATACAATCTTATTGAGTAAATCTATTCGTTGGCTTCTTTTCATTTTGGTAAGAGATGAAAATGCAATGAATTGAAGGTTATTTGTTGATGTAAAAATCAACATTTGATGATTTTAAGGTTGTGTCATTAGATTTGGGATGGGGCCCCGAGAAATTCTTGGGAAATAAATGCGGTCCCCAGAATGTCTGGTGGAAAAATAGGGTCCCAGCTAAAACAGTTTGAATACAACTGGATTACGATAGCATCATCGTGACACTGTTATGGGTTAAAGGCCCACACATATTTTCTAGTCAAAAGTCCCCAGAAATAAAAGCCCCACATTGTTGCATCGTTGCAAAAACATTGCGTCGTCTTGTCACTGTGTGTTAGGTGCAGGGGCCCACCAACTAACCAGCTACCTCGTAACTCTCACTAAATCGTCTTCTAAAACACTAACTCACTCTTATATTTCATCTTAGATATGTTCAAGACGAGCGAAAAGTCCCTAAAAATTCAATTATATGAAATTATCAAAAATAGTAAATTAATTAACGTTCTCCTGAAGGATGTATGATAATATGCTCGCAATATCCACGAGCGGGTGTGTGGATTAATATTTAGGGTGACTAACATCCATATTAATGGTAACATTCCATTACACACTACATCTCCTCAGAAATTAAATTAGAATTCGACCCAACATTGATGGCGAGTCACGTCAGCCATATAAATGGACCCATAGCTGGAGGTTAGAATATCTTTATTCATTATTTTACTTCAGTCCAGGTAGCTTCGCTTTTGGCCATGGCTCGGCGTTGGTTCCCTCGCGGCGTTATTCCAGGAAAAGAATTACATTTTTGATAAGGACTAATTATACAAGCCTTCACCTGCGATAGTCTTTTTCTTTCCATGCTGTTGCGTGTTCGGGTGGGCCGGGATTGTGGGTATAACTTATTGAGAGACCACAACTGTTCAGACTGCTGTTTCCTGTTCTTAGGAACAGAAGGATGGAGAGAGAGAGACGGACAGAATGAGATGGAGAGGTAGAGAGATTGGGGTGGAGGAGAGAGAGAGAGAAAGAGAGAAGAAAGAGAGAGAGAGATAGAGAGAACGAACGAGTGTGAAGGTTTCCAGAGTGCTTGTAAGGAGTGTGCTCTTCTCTTTAAAACAAACTCAAAGCAAGAGATTGCCAAACTCAACTCTCACACCAGCTACAGGGGCCTTTTTACTCATTTCAACATCATCGACCCCTTCTGTTAGCTCCTAGCTCCTAGTTGAACCCTACCTGGTGATCTCACTGCTATTCCTACATCTTCTCATAGCTCTCCCCAATGAGAACTGCCTTTACAGAGTGAGTGAGAATAACGCGCTGCACAATGGCACTCGGAGTGGAAATAGCATTAGAAACATAGAAACAGCATTAGAAACTCTCATTCCTGTACAGCAAAGGTTCCATTTGGACAAAATGACATAATTGGACTATGCTGCTGCAGCAATTTTTGAGGAAAAACTCAATATGTTTGTCCACCTTCCACATATTGCTGAATTGTTTTATGGCGTATCTGCTTACTTTGTTGCTTTATTCTTACGTCTTATATTGTCTTGTTGCCATTTGTTCTGTGATTGTGAACCTTAAGTGCACACAAATGGAATATGGGGGTACTGTAAAGTAAATTATGTAAAGTACTTAAGACAAAATACTTGAAAGTACTCCTTAAGTAGTTTGTTTGTGTATCTGTACTTTACTATTTATATTTTATTTATATTTTTGAACTTTTACTTTTACTTCACTACATTCCTAAAGAAAATGATGAACTATTTACACCATACTTTTTACTTGACACCTAAAAGTACTCATTACATTTTGAATGCTTAGCCGGACAGGAAAATTGCCTAATTCATAGCCTTATCAAGAGAACGTCACTGGTCATCCCTACTGCCCCTGATCTGGCAGACTCACTAAACACATGCTTTATTTGTAAGTGATGTCAGAGTGTTGGAGCATGCACCTGGCTATCCGTAAATTAAAAAAAAACAAGAAAATGTGCTTTATATAAGGAATTTGAAATTATTTGTACATTTACTTTTGATACTTAAGTATATTTAAAACCAAATAATTTTAGACTATTACTCAAGTAACATTTTACCGGGTAACTTTCACTTTTACTTGAACAATTTTCCATTAGGGTGTATTTACTTTTACTCAAGTTTTTTTACTTTACTTTTTTTACCACTGTGTACAGTAAATGGTAAAAGGGGGTAATGTACAGTAAATTGCAAAAGGGGGTACTGTATAGTAAATGGTAAAGGAAGAGTTGAGGTATGAGGTAGGCTATAATCTAAGACAGGGATAGGCACATTTTTGGTTCAAGGCCCAAATTGTGATTTAGAAATTCAACGGAGGGCCCCATATACTTTTTGGGGAGCATTTTGTTCGTCAAAAACAATTTGCAGACCAGAAAAAGAGCAGTTATTTGAAAAGATATAGGTCCATTATAATTCCTACATGCTTTCTATCCGGCCCGTAGGCTGTAGTTTGCCCTGATTGAAGATGATGAAATAACATTTTAGAAACAGTCTCGCCATTCGTTCTCTCTTCTCTCGCTTGTAGTTGATTGGTACTCAGGTGGGAATCAGAGAGGAGACATGAGATGGGTGTCACCTCCTATACCGCACAACACAAAGAAAAGAAACACTACAAACTATGACACAATTTTGCATCAACGACAAGACAGACAGACAGACAGACAGACAGACAGACAGACAGACAGACAGACAGACAGACAGACAGACAGACAGACAGACAGACAGACAGACAGACAGACAGACAGACAGACAGACAGACAGACAGACAGACAGACAGACAGACAGACAGACAGACAGACAGACAGACTGCTTGCTGCAAGTTGTATGGACGAGGGGCACTCAACTAAACTTGCAGATGTTTATTTTAGATTCTAGAACTTGGCTGGATAGCGCACTCAGAACACGATGGAACAAAGACTTAGAACTGTCTCTGTTCTTTTTGTTCTCGTAGTTCACAAAGCCTTCGGCCGGGGTCTTCTTCTCTGGCGCCCCGGACGACTGATGCTTATACTGCTGTGATGCAGTCAAGACGCTGTAATTGTGTCAAATATAGAAAACTACAAGACAGACGGGATACCGGGGGGTCGCACATCCATGCATGACTCCAACCCTCGCTCCAACGCTTTGCACAAACCCCGGCGCTGGCTTAGTTAATTGTTCTGATCATGAAAAAAAAAACAATACCTTTCAAGAAGCTTTCTGTTTCAACCCGCCCTGATTAAAGGACGCATGATACTTCAGTGACAAGAGTGTATTATTAATTCATTGCAAACAGTGGAATTTGGGGTGTGTTACTTTGAAAAATTGTTCAAAACTGGCGGCCTGGTAATAAAAAGCACTGAGAGAAATTCCAACTCATTAACTTTTAATGGCAAAATTCTCTTTCATATGAAATACCCAATATAGGCTGTCAGAATCAATCAGGTGTCCAGAAGAAGGAAGATGACACGTTTGAAAAGGATGGGGAATATGTCAATTGTGGCTCTCGGGTTGTTTCTTCTTGTCTGTCATGTTGCCGACGTTAAGTAGAGAGACACCAGCTTGGAACATGTGACAATACCCGTTCCCTTCCCAAAGTGCTATGAGGAACACAGGAAGAAGAGAAAAAAGGAAATAATCCTTGCTCCTGGCTGACATAGAGGCTTTGCCCTGACAGAAGTCGAGGGAAGAGAAAGGTTGTGTTATCTTGTAGTGAGGGAGAGAGCGAGCGAGAGGTGTTCGAAGATAAAGGCTTCTTATCTTCTTATCTGGCTTCCTGGGTTCTTGGGGACGACGGGGGGGGGGGGGGGGGGTCAGACATCTCCTCTCCTCTCTCATAATTTTATAATTGGCTAGTCCTGTCCCTGAGTTCCCGAGGTTCCTGAGCCAATACCCCAGCCTGAGCCTAACACCTTGAACTTCTAACTATTTGAAAGCGTACGGTTGGCCTGTGTGGAGGAAGAGGAGGGACGGGGGAGGGACGGTCGTGAAGGATGGCACTAGGATTTCCCATGATGACCCAGGCCCGCAGCAGAGGCGTAGCGGTGAAGACTTGTCTACTACTTAACAAGAATGAGAGGGGGCTCAGAAAAGTGCAGACAGAGTGCGATGTTTAACTATCACTCACCGCCATGCAATGTTGATAAGAGACAACATCAAAGAAGCCCAAAGGATTCTAGACACAAGTGAAATGAAAAATATATATATATAGAAAATCACAATTTGAATCAAGTTACTTTTATTTTTAGTTCTTCCACTAAAAGGTTGGAGTTTAACTTAACTTGGACTGCCTCACTCTCAAAATAAGTGGGCATTTTGAGGTTGTACTGTAGCGATAGCATGTAGTCCAATACAAGCCACGTATGTTGCCAGTTTAAAGCAATGTGACAGATGTTGCATATGGAGGGATGATGGATATGACTGTATGAAATAACACTCACCTCTAGGTCAGCTTTACAGCGCTGGTACCACCAATGGGCTGGAGAGACAGAGAAACCTGCAAAGAAAAAAAGTGCGCGATGGAGTCTAAATGTTGTTTTTTGTCTTGCTCCACAAACCTGGTAAACAGCTTGACTGAACAGGGCCTTTAGTTTCTGCATCAGATGTACAGTAAACAGACCCGGTACAGAATGTGTGATTGTGTCGCAACTTTCACATGCACTCAGCTGCCACCTGAGAGTTCTTGTGGAGTCTTGCCCCAGATACAGAGAGGCTGTGTTTAACATAATGTCACACACTGTGTGTGTGTGTGTGTGTGTGTGTGTGTGTGTGTGTGTGTGTGTGTGTGTGTGTGTGTGTCTCTGCGTGTGTGTGTACAGACAAAATCAGACAAACAGATGATTAACTAACAGATGACCACTCATTGAACCCAACATGGCTGACCATTCATTGGGAATGGCTGACAACACGAATGAACACTGAACAGTCTGGGCGCTTGACCTCCATGGCCATTCCTGCTAGCTAACGCCTCCACCAACAGGCTACTGTTAGTACCCTCCAGAGGTTTCAAGGTCCCATTACTGTTCTACACCATGTTCTGCTCAACTGTAATGATCCTGCACTATGTCTGGTTGAACTGTGTAGTAATAATATCCTTACACTGGGCTTTCATAGAGCAAGGAGAGAATGGGAAATCAAGAGGTCATTTCCAGAAAATGCTGACCTCTGTGCCACAGAAAGTAAGTGAGAGAACTGTTAACGACTCTCTGGCCTCTCTCTCCAATGTTCCGACCTTAACCTTTGACCTTTCCTCACTGTTTACCCACTGCTTCTTGTGATCCCCTAACACCCCCCCCCCCCCCCCCCCCCTCCCTCCCTCCGTCCACCTGGCTTCCTCCCATCGCTCTCTTCTACACTACATAACCACCAATCTGTGGAGCAGAAATGAAAGGAAAATGAAAGGAAAAAGGAAAGAAGCGTATTTCGTTTTTTCAGCCAGGCACTCCGGTTTTGCAAGGCCTGAGCGATTGCACTGCTGGAGGATGGAAAGAGAGGACAGGCTGGCGTAGCTGGGTGTGTGGGTGTGTATAGCTGCAGGGATAGAATTGGTCTCAGTGGCTTGGCTCGGCTAGCTGTCGAGACAGTTGTCAACTGAACAACTGAACAGACAACTGATGGAACAGTTGTCATCGTTCCATCAAGACGCCGGTGCACCGATACATCTGTCCCCTCCCACCTCGCCATTAACACAGAGTGGGCGGCGGCCAGGGGAATAGACCCGCAGATGATTTGGTTTAGTGGTTTAGTGACGAGCCACTGATGGCTGTCACTGTCATACTGGAACAGAGTGTCTTCTATGACAGAAAGGCCACTCAGGGCCCCATTCGGACTGGCTTTAAGTGCTCAAGTCAAAGACACACACACACAGACTCAATCTCTGGTGCTCAGACCTCGGATACACCGCGTGGTGATGTGTGTGTGTGACAGGGTGAGTGTTTGACTTCCTGCTGCCTCGTTAAGCAGATGATTTTGATGTCAGAATATGAGCTGACAGGTGTGGATGTAGTTTCTTCGGTTGGTTTTATGTTGGCGTTTCTGTTGTATCGTCTGGATCATTTCACAGAGAACAAGGAGTGATGGGATGGTCACCCAAATATATACAGCTACAAGATAGAGGATTCACCCTAAAGCAGTTAGCCTACCCATCCTACACACACACACACACACACACACACACACACACACACACACACACACACACACACACACACACACACACACACACATTGGTTTTACTATCCAAGTGGGGACCAAAACATTTATTCCCATTCATAATCCTATTTTCCCTAACCCTTAACCTAACCTTAACCATAACCTCAAACTCCTGACTCTAAAACTAAACCTAACCCCTAATTCCTAACCCCTAATTCCTAACCCCTAATTCCTAACCCCTAATTTTAACCGTAATTGTAACCATAAAATATATTTCCTCGTGGGGACCTGCAAAATGTCCCCACTTGTCAGAATGTTCCTTGTGAGGACAGTTGGATCCCAAAAGGACAGTAAAGTTAGACCCCACACACACACACACACACACACACACACACACACACACACACACACACACACACACACACACACACACACACACACACACACACACACACACACAGCGAGTACCTCCTCACAGCCCTCTCTACTTACGACAACTCCCCGGAGAATAACCGGCCTCATTATGTGAGAACAAAAGCAATGGCAGCGCCGAGCGTTGGCCGTGACTCCGTTGGTAACGGACAAAGCCTGACTGGGGTGGTGGGAAGGAGGTAATATGTAGGTGGGTTGTATCAAGAGTGCACTAGCAGGAGTCTGATGTGGTATCGTGCCTCGTGGGCAAGCATTATTCCAACTGTATATCATTAGCGGTGCGGTGAGTTGTCTAATTAGCAATAGGGCAGAATAATGACTATAACTCCATTAATCACAAAGGTAATATATGTAAAAGCATGTATTTTTGGCCTTGGGAAAAGAATGCGAAGAGGTAGAGAGAAGGAATTTAGAAAAATCTAAAATAACTATAACCCCTGTTTTAATATCGAAAACATTCTAATCATTGCTTTTATTATTCATTTATACACATATACTTTTATTCAATTTACCGTGCTTGCTCTTTAGAGCATAAGTGTGTTGGATGTGAAGTATAATAGAAGGAGAAGGGCAAGCAGTTGACCCCTCGTCTTTAATGTATTTACATTTCAGCAAATATTGTTGTCTTACATATTGTAACGAATCCAGCATTGATAACGCTACAGTATAATTCATGAGAGCTAGATGAAGCCATAATAATGAATCTAGAGTGTTCTTGGTGTCGTGGCCCATTTTAAATTGGTCTATAACTGACAGAGGGGAGTGGGAGACGTCCAGAGTGAGATCAGCAGATCTGAGGAGCAGTACTGTACATACAGTAGAGTGAGATCAGCAGATCTGAGGAGCAGTACTGTACATACAGTAGAGTGAGATCAGCAGATCTGAGGAGCAGTACTGTACATACAGTAGAGTGAGATCAGCAGATCTGAGGAGCAGTACTGTACATACAGTAGAGTGAGATCAGCAGGTCTGAGGAGCAGTACTGTACATACAGTAGAGTGAGATCAGCAGATCTGAGGAGCAGTACTGTACATACAGTAGAGTGAGATCAGCAGGTCTGAGGAGCAGTACTGTACATACAGTAGAGTGAGATCAGCAGATCTGAGGAGCAGTACTGTACATACAGTAGAGTGAGATCAGCAGATCTGAGGAGCAGTACTGTACATACAGTAGAGTGAGATCAGCAGATCTGAGGAGCAGTACTGTACATACAGTAGAGTGAGATCAGCAGATCTGAGGAGCAGTACTGTACATACAGTAGAGTGAGATCAGCAGATCTGAGGAGCAGTACTGTACATACAGTAGAGTGAGATCAGCAGGTCTGAGGAGCAGTACTGTACATACAGTAGAGTGAGCTCAGCAGATCTGAGGAGCAGTACTGTACATACAGTAGAGTGAGCTCAGCAGATCTGAGGAGCAGTACTGTACATACAGTAGAGTGAGATCAGCAGGTCTGAGGAGCAGTACTGTACATACAGTAGAGTGAGCTCAGCAGGTCTGAGGAGCAGTACTGTACATACAGTAGAGTGAGATCAGCAGGTCTGAGGAGCAGTACTGTACATACAGTAGAGTGAGATCAGCAGGTCTGAGGAGCAGTACTGTACATACAGTAGAGTGAGATCAGAGTATTACCACAGACCCATGATGAGATGATTCATAGCATGTATTATGGAGTATTATGGAGAATACTAGCATAACAATACATCACATTAACGTACAGTAGACTGATTGCTGATGTACTAGTGTGCTGAGAGTTTTTCTATGGTCTAAAATAATAATACATTACCATAGATATTGCACGATTCTGGAGAAAAGAGAGGACAGAGTTGGTGTCACTACAATTCAATGGAAAATGGGCAAGCGTGACTATTTGACTGAACTTAATGTAGCCTCCATGGTAGCTACACAGAAAAACAAATACCTGTAGAATCACTCAGAATAATGAATAATTTTTTGATGAGAAATAGTGCAGTCAGTAATATACCATTTTGCTTGGAAAATGTTTGTAAAGTGATAGCAAAATGTATTTAAAAAAAATCTGAATTGGAATGTAATAGGCTAGTGGGGTAATGAGGAATGTACAGACAACATTGTTAAAGAAAACCAAAAGAAAACTGAACCATGCATACAGTACACTGAACAGTACAGTGGAAATGCTCTAATACAACTGATTGTATATAGGTCATGAGTAGGGGGAGAGAGAGAGAGACAGAGAGACAGAGAGAGAGAGAGAGAGAGAGGAGAGACTGAGAGCGAAAAGAGAAAGAGAAAAAGACAAAGAGAGAGATAGAGGAAAGAGAGAGACAGGGAAACGAGAGAGACAGGGGAAAGGAGAAAGAGAGAGAGAGAGAGAGAGAGAGAGAGAGGAAAGGAGAGACAGGGGAAACGAGAGAGACAGGGGAAAGGAGAAAGAGAGAGAGCGAGAGAGAGAGAGAGAGAGAGAGGAAAGGAGAGACAGGAAAGAGAGGAGAGAAAAAGAGGAGAGAAGGAGAGATGAGAGAAGAGAGGGAGCGAGAGAGAGAGATACTAACAGCGCTGATACTGGTGTCTCCTCGAGAAATGTTTGAGAAAGCATTCAAGTGATCTGATTTTCTCGCTTTCACAACACTCCTGGCTGCCTACTGCTGAGTCTCAGCCTCTGTGCCTTTTTTCATACATTTGCACCTCGCAATCCAATGTGAGAGCACACTCGTCTCACTGTGACAGCGAATAGAGCTTTAAAATGCCTCCTAAGATATAAATAAACTTTGCTGAGCGGAAAACTGCAAATGCATTTATCCTTTAAAAAAAGAAGGGAAATAAAAAAAAAAGCCGCATTTCTGAAGCCTGTCCAAGGCGCAAAAACAGAAATGTCATTAAATTCTCCTAAAAAATAGATCACTTTTCACTGAGGGAGAGGGAGAGACACAAGGCACACGCGAAGTCAAAGTCATTTGAAGTTTATTCATCTCAACAAAATTGTCACTGCCAAAAGTCACACGACATAAAATGATTTATCATTGTCTTTTTCGTTAAAAAGTATAAATATAAACTTAACATGATATCTACATTTGCATTTTAATGTCCCAATGTTCTTTTTAAGTGGGATAATGTATGACACACATCAAGTCCTGAAACACATGATTTGAACTTATATTCATGTAATTCAATACAAATAAAAGAGTGGACTTGACATAATAAAAACATTAGTATCCATTTTTATATTATCAGGTGATACTGTAGTAATATTGATAACCGAAGGGCAAGTTGTCCGCTCTCAACCTTGGCCTGGGCTGAGAATGGAAAACCTTTCCACTCAACATTTTCAAGGCTGCCCACTCGGCAAAAGCTGGTTGAATCAACGTTGTTTCCATGTCAATTCAAACCCAAAACGTGATGATGTTGAATCAACGTGAAAAACTGATCGATGTCATCAACGTAAGGGAATTATTATTTTTTCACACCCAAATTCGAACAGAAATCTAATGACAAGGTCCATTTTTGTTGTTGTTGAATTCACGTTGAATTCACGTTAGTTGACAACTCAACCAAATGTAAATCAAAACTCGATGTTGAAATGACGTTTGTGCCCAGTGGGTGTGCTCTTCTCTTGTTCTTCCTTGTTAAAGTCCTATAAAGGCTTGAATGAAATGCTTAAACCCCACAGTTGGAATGATCAAGACAAAGAGGGGGAAATAAAAAACATTATTAGTGGTGTTCCAAGTCACAGTGTCTGTCCCTAAAGTACAGAAACATTGATTTCTCTCTGGGTTCTACTCTGTCATATAATACTGCCTGGTTATATAACTGGTGCTGCTGAGTAGAGAAATACAGTTCATATTCTATGTACTGTACAGTACCAGTCAAAAGTTTTAGAACACCTACTCATTCAAAGGTTTTTCTTTATTTGTAATATTTTCTACATTGTAAAATAATACTGAAGACATCAAAACAATGAAATAACACATATGGAATCATGTAGTAACCAAAAAAGTGTTAAAGAAATCAAAAGATATTTTATATTTGAGATTCTTCAAATAGCCACCCTTTGCCTTGATGACAGTTTTGCACACTCTTGGCATTCTCTCAACCAGCTTCATGAGGTAGTCAGCTGGAATGCATTTCAATTAACAGGTGTGCCTTCTTAAAAGTTAATTTGTGGAATTTCTTTCCTTCTTAATGCTTTTGAGCCAATCAGTTGTATTATGACAAGATAGGGGGGTATACAGAAGATAGCCCTATTTGGTAAAAGACCATGTCTATATTATGGCAAGTACAGCTCAAATAAGCAAAGAGAAACGACAGTCCATCATTACTTTAAGACATGAAGGTCAGTCAATACGGACAATTTCAAGAACTTTTAAAGTTTCTTCAAGTTTAGTCACAAACACCATCAAGCGCTATGATGAAATTGGCTCTCATGAGGACCACCACAGGAATGGAAGACCCAGAGTTACCTCTGTTGCAGAAGATAAGGTCAGTAGAGTTACCGGCCTCATAAAATTGCAGCTCAAATAAATGCTTCACAGAGTTCAAGTAACAGACACATCTCAACATCAACTGTTCAGAGGAGACTGTGTGAATCAGGCCTTCATGGTTGAGTTGCTGCAAAGAAACCACTACTAAAGGACACCAATAAGAAGAAGAGATTTGCTTGGGCCAAGAAACACAAGCAATGGACATTAGACCGGTGGAAAGTTGTCCTTTGATCTGGAGTCCAAATTTGAGATTTTTGGTTCCAACCATGTCTTTGTGAGACGCGGTGTGGGTGAACAGATTATCTCCGCATGTGTATTTCCCACTGTAAAGCATGGAGGAGGAGGTGGTATGGTGTGGGGGTGCTTTGCTGGGGACACTACCTGTGATTTATTTAGAATTCAAGGCACACTTAACCAGCATGGCTACCACAGCATTCTGCAGCGATACACCATCGCATCAGGTTTGCGCTTAATGGGACTATCATTTGTTTTTCAACAGGACAATGACCCAACACACCTCCAGACTGTGTAAGGGCTATTTTACCAAGACGGAAAGTGATTGAGTGCTGCATCAGATGACCTGGCCTCCACAATCCCTGGACCTCAAACAAATTGAAATGGTTTGGGATGAGTCGGGCTGCAGATTGAAGGAAAAGCAGCCAACAAGTGCTAAGCATATGTGGGAACTCTCTCAAGACTGTTGGAAAAGCATTCCAGGTGAAGCTCGTAGAGAGAATGCCAAGAGTGTGCAAAGCTGTCATCAAGGCAAAGGGTGGCTATTTGAAGAATCTCAAATATAAAATATATTTTCATTTGTTTCACACTTTTTTGGTTCCTACATGATTCCAAATGTGTTATTTTATAGTTCTGATGTCTTCACTATTATTCTACAATGTAGAAAATAGTAAAAATAAAGAAAAACCCTTGAATGAGTAGGTGTCCTAAAACTTTTGACCGGTAATGTAGAGACCGGTAGTGCATTCGGAATGATTTCAGACCCCTTTAATTTTCCACCTTTTTTTGTTACAGACTTATTCTAAAATAGATTTCTTTAAATGTCCCTCATCAACCTACACACAATACCCCATAATGACAAAGCAAAAACATGTTTTTATACATTTTTGCAAATGTTTTCAAAATATAAAAAATAAATGTATTTTTTACATAAGTATTCAGACCCTTTGCTATGAGCTCAGGTGCATCCTGTTTCCATTGATCATGCTAGAGATGTTTCTACAACTGGATTGGAATCCACCTGTTGTAAATTCAATTGATTGGATATGATTTGGAAAGACACACACCTGTCTATATAAGGTCCCACAGTTGACAGTGCATGTCAGTCCAAAAACCAAACCAAATGTCCGTAGAGCTCCACGACAGGATTGTGTCGAGGCACAGATCTGGGGAAGGGTACCAAAACATTTCTTCAGCATTTAAGATCCCCAAGAACACAGTGGCCTCCATCATTCTTAAATGGAAGAAGTTTGGAACCACCAAGACTCTTCCTAGAGCTGGCCGCCCGGCCAAACTGAGCAATCGGGGGAAAAGGGCGTTGGTCAGGGAAGTGACCAAGAACCCAATGGTCACTCTGACAGAGCTTCAGAGTTCCTCTGTGGAGATGGGAGAACCTTCCAGAAGGACAACCATCTCTGCAGCACTCCACCAATCAGACCTTTATGGTAGAGTGGCCAGGTGGAAGCCACTCCTCAGTAAAAGGCACGACAACCTGCTTGGATTTTGCCAAAAGGCACTTAAAGGACTCTCAGACCATGAGAAACAAGATTCTCTGGTCTGATGAAACCAACTCTTTGGCCTGAATGCCAAGCGACACATCTGGAGGAAACCTGGCACTTTCCCTACGGTGAAGCATGTTGGTGGCAGCATCATACTGTGGGGAAGTTTTTCAGCGTCAGTTACTGGGAGACTACTCAGGATCAAGGGAAAGATGAACTGAGCAAAGTACAGAGAGATCCTTGATGAAAACCTGCTCCAGAGCGCTCAGGACCACAGACTGGGGCGAAGGTTCACCTTTCAACAGGACAACAACCCTAAGCACACAGCCAAGACAACGCAGAAGTGGCTTCGGGACAAGTCTCTGAATGTCCTTGAGTGGCCCAGCCAGAGCCTGGATGATCGAACATCTCTGGAGAGACCTGAAAATAGCTGTGCAGCGATGCTCCCCCTCTGCAGAGGATCTGCAGAGAATGGGTGAAATTCCCCAAATACAGGTGTGCCAAGCTTGTAGTAACATACCCAAGAGAACTCTAGGCTGTAATCACTGCCAAAGGTGCTTACATAAAGTACTGAGTAAAGGGTCTGAATACTTACAGTACCAGTAAAAAGTTTGGACACACCAACTCATTGGTGGACACACCAACTCACCAACTTAACTCATTCTACATTGTAGAATAATAGTGACTACATCACAACTATGAAATAACACATATGGAATCATAGTAACCAAAAAAGTGTTAAAAAAATCTGAATATATTTTAGATTTTAGATTCTTCAAAGTAGCCACCCTTTGCCTTGATGAGAGCTTTGCACACTCTTGTCATTCTCTCAACCAGCTTCATGAGGTAGTCACCTGGAATGCATTTCAATTAACAGGTGTGCCTTGTTAAAAGTTCAATAGTAGAATTTATTTCCTTCTTAATGCATTTGAGCCAATCAGTGGTGTTATGACAAGGTAGGTTGGTATACAGAAAATAGCCCTATTTTGTAAAGGACCAAGTCCATATTACGGCAAGAACAGCTCAAATAAGCAAAGAGAAACGACAGTCCGTCATTACTTTAAGACATGAAGATCAGTCAACACAGAAAATTAACAAAAACGTTGAAAGTTGCAGTTGCAAAAACCATCAAGCGCTATGATGATACTAGCTCTCATGAGGACTGCCACAGGAAAGAAAGACCAAGAGTTACCTCTGCTGCAGAGGATAAGTTCATTAGAGTTACCAGGCTCAATAATCGGCAATTAACTGCACCTCAGATTGCAGTCCAAATAAATGCAGTAACAGACACCTCTCAACATCAACTGTTCAGAGGAGACTGCGTGAAACAGGCATTCATGGTCGAATTGCTGCAAAGAAACCTCTACTAAAGGACACCAATAAGAAGAAGAGACGTGCTTGTGCCAAGAAACATGAGCAATGGACATTATACCAGTGGGAATCTGTCCTTTGGTCAGATGAGTCCAAATTTAACCTGACAGAGCTTGTGAGGATCTGCAGAAACTTCCCAAATACAGGTGTGCCAAGCTTGTAGTGTCAAACCCAAGAAGACTCAAGGCTGTAATCGCTGCCAAAGGTGATTCAACAAAGTACTGAGTAAAGGCTCTGAATACTTATGTAAATGTAATATTCCAGGTTTTTATTTCTTATAAATTTGCAAACATTTAAAAAAAAAATGTTTTTGCTTCGTCATTATTGTGTGTAGATTGATGAGGGGAAAAACATCTTTATATATTTTGGAATAAGGCTGCAACGTAACAAAATGTGGAAAAAGTCAAGTGGTCTGAATACTTTCCGAATGGCACTGTATATATACTGTATATACATATAGGTGTGTTTAAAGAAATAACAATAATACGCTTCTTGTTCATATCCGTGGTTTTCTGTGGTTTATTCAAATAAATGAAAATAAATGAATTGAAATGGAATCTTTTTCGCTGTGTTTTTTGAGGATCAAAATGTCGTTGAAAAAAAAAAAGGGCAGACATTTTTCCTACGACGAATAACTGATTATCTGTGAACTGACATGCTGTCTAATGCAGGATTTGTTGCCACTCCCCAATGAACAGAGGGAGAAGTCACTGAGTGACTCCAGGAAGAAGACGAACACTTTAATCACCACGGAGAAGTTTCATGAACATTTCAGATAAAGATGCCGACATATACGCTTTCCATTATTAATCAACGTTGTCACTCCGGAGAAAGTATCCAACAATCTGAAACATCCAGTTAAGATCAGAGGCTAGTTCTTCTTCATTGTAAAGACGTCGGAATGAATTAAACAGAGGTCCAAAGTGATTGTCTGGGGAGTAGGACTTTACACACAGTGTCCCATCAAACAAGAGCTAAGACCAGCAACAAACAGACGAAAGAGAGAGGAGAGTGAGAGAGAGAGAAAGAAAGACACAATTTGACTTTGCCTATGCGCCTCACACTTTAACATGACATCTCTCCCCACAACTTAAAAGGAGTCATCCTTCCGCGTCTATTTCCCCATTCTATCTTATCAGTGGCATTTACCAGTCTAACGAAGCTAATGATAGTCAATATCAAAGTAGCACTATTGTCATGTAGCATTATAGCTTCCCCTCCCTCCCTCCCTCCCTCTCTTTCTCTCTTTATCTGGTTAGGTCTACCTTCCTCACTGATCAACCATTGTTTGCTCAGATGCTGAGTGAAGGAAAGACAACTATTTATGTATGAAAGGGAAGAGAAGAGAAGGGGGGTCTGTGCCAGACTTCTATTCTTGTCGGTAGATCATTCTTAAGTAGTTCCTCCTCTCCTCTCCTCTCCTCTCCTCTCCTCTCCTCTCCTCTCCTCTCCTCTCCTCTCCTCTCCTCTCCTCTCCTCTCCTCTCCTCTCCTCTCCTCTCCTCTCCTCTCCTCTCCTCTCCTCTCCTCTCCTCTCCTCTCCTCTCCTCTTCCTCCTCTCCTCTCCTCTCCTCTCCTCTCCTCTCCTCTCATCCTGCCTCCTCTCCTCTCATCCTGCCTCCTCTCCTCTCCTCTCCTCTCCTCTCCTCTCCTCTCCTCTCCTCTCCTCTCCTCTCCTCTCCTCTCCTCTCCTCTCCTCTCCTCTCCTCTCCTCTCCTCTCCTCTCCTCTCCTCTCCTCTCCTCTCCTCTCCTCTCCTCTCATCCTGCCTCCTCTCCTCTCATCCTGCCTCCTCTCCTCTCCTCTCCTCTCCTCTCCTCTCCTCTCCTCTCCTCTCCTCTCCTCTCCTCTCCTCTCCTCTCCTCTCCTCTCCTCTCCTCTCCTCTCCTCTCCTCTCCTCTCCTCTCCTCGTCCTCCTCATTCTGCTCTCCTCCTTCCCTCTCTCTCATCCTGCCTCCTTTAGTTTTTTCCCTCTCTTCTTCTTTTTGTGTTTAGCTGTCTCTCCCTTCTTTCTTCATGTGGACAGCGTTGTGTGGGAACAGACAGTGGAACAACCCATCCAGGGGACACATGACAATGCTCGTTAGGGAAGACATAGCAGGGCTGTCCCTTCAGCCAGCATCAATATTACATTGATAAGGGGTTTGCTGTGAACAAAGTAGTATTACTGTGTTGCAATAAGAGAGAGCATCTTCTGTGTATCGAGTGCATGGGTCGTTTTGGTTACTACTAACTTGGACGCTTGGCGCAAAGCCCGAAAACAAACTGTCTTTGACTCCTTCTGTGTATAACTTCCAAAACATCTAAATGTGTATGTATTTGCCAGTGTGCTCAGAAGTTATAGACGCAATGGTAAACATGCAGCGTGGTATTGTGAGGGCTGTGTTGGGCCAGTAACCTAAAGGTCGCTGGATTAAATCCCTGAGCCAACACCGGTGAAAAATCTGTCGATGTGCCTTTGTGCAATTGATCCTGGAATTCGCTCTGGATAAGAGCGTCTGCTAAATGACAAAAATGTCAAATGCAATCTCAGTGTAAAATATCACCAGGGTCAAAGGCCAAGTCCTTAAACAGGACACATGTACACATATTGCACTGAGTTATGTGAGGTGAATCATACTACAACAGGTAATGACTCTGTAATTACACCCTATACGCTACAAAGGAGCCTACACGTCAATCATTTCAAAGCCACATATTCTTATCATTTAGGTTCAAGCACTACCAACCAGCTGTTGGGGAGATGCTGTGGGTCATTACTGTGATATAACGGCAGTGGTGGAAAAAGCACCAAATTGTCATACTTGAGTAAAAGTACAGATACCTTTATAGAAAATGAAAAAAATACTACTTGAGTAAAAATCAAAAACTATTTGGTTTTAAATATACTTAAGAATCAAAAGCAAATGTAATTGCAAAAATATACTTAAGTAAAAGCATAAATCATTTCAAATTGCTTATATTAAGCAAACCAGACGGCACACTTTCTTGTATTTCTCCTTTAGTGATTGCCAGGGTCACACTCCAACACTCAGACATAATTTACAAATAAAGCATTTGTGTTTAGTGAGTCCGCCAGACCAGAGGCAGTAGGGCTGACCAGGGATGTACTCTTGATAAGTGTGCGAATTGGACCATTTTCTGTCTTGCTAAGCATTCAAAGTGAAGGAAAATGAAGGAAATGTATGGAGTAAAAAGTACATTATTTTCTTTAGGAATGTAGTGAAGTTAAAATAAAAGTAGTCAAAAAATATATAAATAGTAAAGTAAAGTACAGATACCCCAGAAAACTACTTCAGTAGTACTTGAAAGTATTTTTACTTAAGTACTTTACACCTTGGATGATGGTCTCTTTCTAAGAACTGAAGGTAAAAACGTCTCATATAAACACCTCTGAGTATCATCCTACTCGCCATTCTCACTGCTGCCACAAGATGGCGCTTTAGTCCTTCTTGTTTGACTGGGGCATCTCCACACACAGACGCAGGAACACTCACAAGTGCAAATTCACATACACACGCACATACACATTCATCCCGTGTGTGAATGAACTGAACCGGCCAATAAGCCAGTGTTGTTTTCAATACCATGAGATTTATCTGAAAGGTCCAATTCATATTCAATAGACATGTACTGTGTCTGAAGGACACGGCAGGGGTTGAGACAGATGTAACATACTTGAAACTACAGCAAAAACCCACATCCCATTGAGATGTGTTTTTTACTTTTATAAAATGTGGAGTAGTGTTTTATGGTTCAATTAAGCAGGTGATTTGACTATTTTATGGATATTTACCATTATAAAACAGAAGTGATTTAAAGATAGAAATAAGCAAAGTGACCAGAACATGATCCACATAATACTTTTTTTCTACAGTTCTATTTTCTGGAGAGAAACAATGAACACCACACACCTCAATGATAATGTAATGCTCTCTTTCTTTCTTTCTTTCTTTCTTTCTTTCTTTCTTTCTTTCTTTCTTTCTTTCTTTCTTTCTTTCTTTCTTTCTTTCTTTCTTTCTTTCTTTCTTTCTTTCTTTCTTTCTTTCTGTCTCTCTCTCTCTGTCTCTCTCTCGTTTTTTTCACACAAACACGCACGCACGCACACACACACGTATACAAATGCCCACACTTTCCCTGATAGGCGCATTACACTACAGTACACTGGGGGAATGCTCTCTCTCCTCTGTGAGAGCACTTCACAGCCTAGTGAAGCTGTTGGGTTCAAAGAAACAATATTAGATCGATATGCACGCTGCTGTTCTCTGGCTCTGAAGTGTGGCGTGTGTGTACGCGTGCTGCCCGTACGCTACGTGTTTGTGGGTGTGTGTGTGTGTGTGTGTTGAGGCCGATAACTCAGAGCAGAGCTCTGCAGTAGCATCTCTCTATCTCTAACAGCATATAGGCCTCATTACCGAGCGCGTCACAGGGGGCTCATATCAGATACAATAAGAGGAGGAGTGGAGAGAGGAGAAGGCAGGCTAGCAGGGTAAGCACTATGGGGATGTTCATCAAGCCAAGGTCTATCCTTCTCAATGCGGGGAGGAGAGAGGAGGGCAAGGTAGGCTAGCAGGGTTAACACTATAGGGAGGGTGATGGTTCATCTTGATCAGCTAACACACACACCAATACATACAGGGGCACTTAAACAAACTCACACACAGACAATAACACACACACCCTGGAGATGGTCTAGGTCCAGAGGCATGGCAAACACAAACACACACACACACCCTCCTAGAGAAATTAGGGGTCAAAATGTCACAGCACACTTCCACACGTAAAACAAACACACAATCTCAAAGAGCATGCCACCGCACAATAATGCACTTTAAACATGGGAGACAGACAGACTGACAGACTGACTGACAGACAGGTAGATGGATCTAAGGAGAGAGATAGATCTAGGGAGAGAGAGAAAGAGATAGATCTAGGGAGAGAGAGAGAGAGAGAGAGAGAAAGAGATAGATCGAGGGAGAGAGCCCGGACCTGAACCCGATTGAACATCTCTGGAGAGACCTGAAAGTAGCTGTGCAGCGACGCTCCCCATCCAACCTGACACAGCTTGAGAGGATCTGCAGAGAAGAATGGGAGAAACTCCCCAAATACAGGTGTGCCCAGCTTGTAGCGTCATACCCAAAAAGACTCGAGGCTGTAATCGCTGCCAAAAGATGCTTAAACAAAGTACTGAGTAACGGTTTCTGATTACTAAAAACCTGTTTTTGCTTTGTCACTATGGATTAGTGTCTGTAGACTGATGAAGGAAAAAAGCAAGGTTGTAACATAACAAAATGTGGAAAAAGTCAAAGGGTCTGAATACTTTCCGAATGCATTGTACATACTGAGACAGACTGAGAAATAGACAGACTGAGATATAGACAGAAGGAGAAATAGACATAAGGACAGAGAGAGCAGTGAGACGTGCTGAGTCCCAGTCCTAACTAACTGGCTGAATGACCAACCCTCTGCGGAGAAATACCCATCCCAGTCCTTCACGCTCTCCTGCCCACCCCGACAGCCACCCTGGGAGCAGTGTCCTTCATGGGACGTCTACCCCCTGGTCCTCCCCCCTGCCTTCCAGTTCACCCCCTGCCTTCCTGCTCCTCCCCCCTGCCTTCCTGGTCCTCCCTGGTCCTCCATGCAGACATCCAGACCTCCAGGCCCCCCTCACTCACAGGAGGGGACCGTTACTGCTAATTGGTGATCAGGGGCAGCTGTCCTGCAGGATGGTGGCCTCTGACGGCGAAGGCCAAGGTGTTATATAAAAGGTACATGGTGGGGACCGCTAACAGTGGCTGATGGCTAGGCTACTCCCTGTATGAGAAGTATGTCTCTCAGAGAAATAAAACTAATGCCACTGTCTTCCTTACTAGTGCACTGACTTTGCTGATAGCAACTTTATTGAGGACAAATGCACTTACTATGACTGAGATATGTGGTTCTCTCACCTAGCTAGAATGCACTTAGAATGCACAAATTTAAGTCGTTCTGGATTACTAAAATGGAAAATGGAAATGTAAGAAGGCATTTCGAATTCACATATGGATTCTTGTTGCTTTATCTGGGTTCCAGGACTCTGACTGGCCCCTTGCGACACTCTAGCAGGGTGAAGTTTGGTTCAAAGACTTGAGTATAATCCAGTCAGACAACAAGATAATACAAAAATACTGAGATGTATTCATATTAACCTGCACCGGACACAAGTGATTCTGCTGTGGGTCTCTCTCATATTCCAACCTTTATTTACCTTCGCCGCAACTAACCCAGGTAGGATAAACGTCAACAGAATACAGAGGGACAGTGGTGAGAGATTAAAAACTCTCCTGTGTCCGCAATTCAAATGAATAAATATCTGTGTTGCTGCTCTACAAGCACAGCCGAAAGCTCTGGGAGCCGTGTTGACTCAACAGTTGTGTGTTTCCATCTCTAATAGACTGAGATACAGGGAGGTCGGGCATATCAAGCCAGGGGGAGAGCCACCATGGAGAGGAAAGCTAATTACAACAATAATGAAGCCTGAAAGCCAGGGCCTCACAGGCCAAGTCCCTGGAAATACCTCTCTGTTCTGTATGCTAGCGTAGCATCGCTGCTGCCTTCCTGTTGTTAGCAATTAGAGGCTGGAGGATGCCCACCAAGGGCCTCCTGACTTGGGCATGGCACCTACTGTAAGACCCCAGGCATGGGCGTAAAGAGCTAGCATAATTAACGTTGTTAGCGTAGCTAGCGTGAACATGGCCTGAGACTGTTGGGAGCGGGGCAGGGTCGGGTCAGGATGCCGGTGTTAGCGGTGGGGTGGCTAGCTAGCATAGCATAGCGTAGCATGGGAGCTAAGTGTTCTGATGAGCGCTCATTAATAATGCAGCGGGTGAGGCTGACGTAGCACGAGATTGGCTGGGCCAAAGCCTGACAGGGGACCTCTGTGAAGTCAGAGTGAGTGAGATTGTGGTGGTCAGTGACTGAGTGACTCATATAACTGAGAAACACTGTCTCAACCCTTGAGATCCTCGATATAGGCCCATGGGTCAGTGTTAAGACATAGGTCATATCTTTTCAAGCAGATTGTTTAAGATATATAATGTTTGGTGCTTTTACCAGTGATGGTGTTAAAGTGACTGAATGATTCATCTTAGAAACACACCTCACAGCCAAACCATGATACCCACAAAATAGAAGTTAAAGTAAAGACATGATCATACCTGTCTTCCATCTGATATTTGATTAACCTACAGTGGTGGTATCCTACTATACCTGAAATATAGTGATGGTGTTAAACTTTGAGATAAGCTTGTCCTCTTAGCTGGCAGGTGTCATTGCAGAGCTATGGTTAACCCTTTCATGGTCGTGAAGGCTATGGGGTGTAATGCAGTGGGGATGGGAGGGCTGCGGAGAGCTGCAGGCTACGACGATTGTGTTTTCACACATGGACGTGTGTCAGATCTGCGGTGAGTGGTAGAGTGCTAGGGGTCAGGGGTCAAAACCATTGCTGTCGGCTGATGGGGGATATTCACTGGCCCAGGGTGACTCGCCATGTGTTGCTATGGGAACAGGAGTTAGCTTAAGGGGGTGAACTATCAACCTCTGTGAACTTTACTTAAGACAAAAAAGGGGTTAGTCGTATATTACAGATGTCCATTGTGACCCACAATTTCAATATGAAAAGAAACGTGATTGTGGATTGTTAAACGATCAAAAATAAATAGCTTTGACGTAATGCCTTGATACAGTGTTGCCATACACATGTTGGATCTTAATTTGATCACTCTTTTGTTGCTGCACCGCAGCAAATGCAGATGAGCTTTGTGATTGACCTAAATTTACTGAAAACCCACACTAACACACGGTCATATTAACAGTATTGCACTTTTCATGTGGCCTAATTTTGGCCAGCTAATAGCCTAACCACCGATCAAGAAACATTATGGACTAAACGTTTCAATCATTCTGATTGGCTGGGCCTGGCTCCACAGTGGATGGGCTTGGCTGCCAAGTGGGTGGGCCTGTACCCTCCCAGGCGCACCCATGGCTGAGCCCCCGCCCAGTCATGTGAAATCCATAGATTTGGGCCTAATGAGTCTATTGCAATTGACTGATTTCTTTATATGAACTGTAACTCTGTAACTGTAATGTTGCATGTTGCGTTTATATTTTTGTTCAGTATATAACCAACTTGGTATGAACAAATACTATAAAAATGATAAAAACAACATTCATTAAATGAACTTCAGTCACCAACCATGCTACTGTATCCTACAATCAGACACTCCAACACCCAACCAAAGCCAACCTGACACTTGAAGTGCTAACAAGCTCCACACTGTAGACAGGAAGAATAACATGAATAAACACACACAGCAGGACCACACACACACAGACACACGGTGTGTCAGTAGTCCAGGCGAGACCCATGCATCTGAAACTCAGAGTGAATCCATATTACATGTGTTGTGTGCCTTCTGTCTGGGCACTGGGTCATCAATTATGAATAGAAATATACAGCTCTTCAGCCCAGGCCTCTGTGTCTGTGTCTGTGTCTCTGGCTTGTATCAGATTTCTTAAAAGGGGACAGAGACACTGGTTTGTCATTCAGATGCCTGGCCAGGAGGATATGAGAGCCACTGTCGTTGATCTCTCGCTAGGTGTTCCTCTTTGTTTTGGTCATTTGTCTCGTTGTGATTTCAAGCAGAGGTGGCGTGAGTTGTGTTATGTCTGCTGTTAACGTCGGGCAAAACCTAGTAACACTGGACACATACAGGACAGCAGACCTGTGGACTTAAATCTCTGCCAAGAAAATGTCACTAGGGCGCATCCAGCCAGGATATCTAAGGTGCATCCAGCCAGGATATCTAAGGTGCATCCAGCCAGGATACTAAAGGTGCATCCAGCCAGGATACTAAAGGTACATCCAGCCAAGATACTAAAGGTGCATCCAGTCAGGATACTAAAGGTACATCCAGCCAAGATACTAAAGGTGCATCCAGCCAGGACACTAAAGGTGCATCCAGCCATGATACTAAAGGTACATCCAGTCAGGATACTAAAGGTACATCCAGCCAGGATACTAAAGGTACATCCAGCCAGGATACTAAAGGTGCATCCAGCCAGGATACTAAAGGTACATCCAGTCAGGATACTAAAGGTACATCCAGCCAAGATACTAAAGGTACATCCAGCCAGGATACTAAAGGTACATCCAGCCAGGATACTAAAGGTGCATCCAGCCAGGATACTAAAGGTACATCCAGCCATGATACTAAAGGTACATCCAGTCAGGATACTAAAGGTACATCCAGCCAAGATACTAAAGGTACATCCAGCCAGGATACTAAAGGTACATCCAGCCAGGATACTAAAGGTACATCCAGCCAGGATACTAAAGGTACATCCAGCCAGGATACTAAAGGTACCACAAAGACCTGGGTCCAATCAACCTACCATTATGTCACATCAACGACAACCGCAAGATCAGGGATCATTTGAACCTGTGTACCTTTGCCTTGAATAACCTGACAACAAAGTCCTCTATTACCATTGAACCGTAGGAGGTAAATAGCATAAACCAGACAACATCATGTAAACACAGTTAAAAGAGGTCGTTTCATTAATTCTGACTAAAATGAAACCCATTTAACAGAATAAACAAAACACAACACAACACTGTGATCTAGGCCTAATATAGAACACCATAATACAACACAAGCAGCGTATTTACAGAGCAAAATACACCTCGGAAAACAAATTAGCAAATTCCTCTCGTCTGTTGTCAAACCCCCAGTGTACTGTACCTGCCCTCTAGAGACGGAACAAACAACGACTAAGAGGTTTTAAAGGCGTTGACTCTCTTAGATACCTGCTGCTGGTGAATACCAATAGGGTACCCCAAAGTGACAGTATGGAAATGAAGGAAAAAAAACAAGGTGTGTGTGTATGTGTGTGCTTGTGCGTGTGTGTGTGTGAAACACTAGTTGCTACCTCTCTAGGATTACCTCAAGGGCAAAGTATGTGGACACCCCTTCAAATTTGGGATTCGGCTATTTCAGCCACACCCGTTGCTGACAGGTGTATAAAATCGAGCACACAGCCATGCAATCTCCATAAACAAACATTGGCAGTAGAATGGCCTTAACGAAGAGCTCGGTGCCACGTACTTTCAACGTGGCACCGTCATAGGATGCCACCTTTCCAACAAGTCAGTTCGTCAAATTTCTGCCCTGCTAGAGCTGCCCCGGTCAACTGTAAGTGCTGTTATTGTAAAGTGGAAAAGTCTATGAGCAACAACGGCTGAGCTGGGAAGTGGTAGACCACACAAGCTCACAGATCGGGACCGCCGAGTGCTGAAGCACGTAGCACGTAAAAATCATCTGTCCTCGGTTGCAACACTCATTAACAACATCAGCACAAGAACTGTTTGTCGGGAGCTTCATGAAATGGGCTTCCATGGGAAACAGCCGGACACAAGCCTAAGATCACCATGTGCAATGCCAAGTGTTGGCTGGAGTGGTGTAAAGCTTGCCGGGCATTGGAGCAGTGGAAATGCGTTCTCTGGAGTGATGAATCACACTTCACCATCTGGCAGTCCGACAGACAAATCTGGGTTTGGCACTCTACCTGCCCAAATGCATAGTGCCAACTGTTAAGTTTGGTGGAGGAGGAATACTGGTTGTTGTTCATGGTTCGGGCTAGGCCCCTTAGTTCCAGTGAATGGAAATCTTAATGCTACAGAATACAATGACATTCTAGATGATTCTGTGCTTCTAACTTTGTGGCAAAAGTTTGAGGAATGCCTTTTCCTGCTTCAGCATGACAATGCCCCCATGCACAAAGCGAGGTCCATAGAGAAATGGTTTGTCGAGTTCGATGTGGAAGAACTTGACTTGCCTGCACAGAGCCTTGACCTCAACCCCACATCAGTGCCCGACCTCACTAGTGCTCGTGGCTGAATGGAAGCAAGTCGGTGCAGCAATGTTCCAACTTCTAGTGAAAAGCCTTCCCAGAAGAGTAGAGGCTGGTATAGCAGCAAAGGGGGGACCGACTCCATATTAATGCCCGTGATTTTGGAATGTGTCCAAATACTTTTGGTCAATTTAGTGTATCTTTCTACATACAGTACCAGTCAAAACTTTAGACACACCTACTCATTCAAGTGTTTTCTTTACTTTTACTATTTTCTACATTGTAGAATTATAGTGACGCCATCAAAACTATGAAATAACACATATGGAATTATGTAATAACTAAAAAAGTGTTAAACAAATCAAAATATATATTTTTAACCTTTATTTGACTAGTCAAGTCAGTTAAGAACAAATTCTTTCTTTCAATGACAGCCTAGGAACAGTGGGTTAACTGCCTTGTTCAGTGGCAGAATGACCGATTTTTACCTTGTCAACTCGGGGATTTGATCTTGCAACCTTTTGGTTACTAGTCTAACGCTCTAACCACTAGGCTACCTGCCGCCTAGCTGATGTTATTATTTGTTTCCAGTTAAAGCCTAATGTTAGCTAGCTAACATTGGACCTGGTTGGTTAGTCCCCAGCACTGTGTGGCATTGTTGGCACTTTGTTCATTGTTGTTTAACTAGCTAACTTTAGCTGTCTGGCTCGTTAGCTAACGTTACGTGACGTGTGTGATCTTACACGTTGTTTACCTCGCTAGGGTCATTGTTTACCTAGCTAGCTAAATGGCTAGCTATATGTCTTAAGCGCAAGTGTACTTTTGGCTAGCTAATGTTAGCTGGCTAACTCCCTAGAAAAGCTGGTCATGGCTCACATCAACAGCATCCTCCTGGATACCCTAGCCCCACTCCAATTCGCATACCACCCCAACAGATCCACAGATGATGCAATCTCAATCACACTCCACACTGCCCTTTCCCACCTGGACAAAAGGAACACCTATGTGAGAATGCTGTTCATTGACTACAGCTCAGCGTTCAACACCATGGTGCCCAAGAAGCTCCTCACTAAGCTAAGGACCCTGGGACTAAACACCTCCCTCTGCAACTGAATCCTGGACTTCCTGATGGGCCGCCCCCAGGTGGTAAGGTTAGGCAACAACATGTCTGCTACGCTGATCCTCAACACTGGGGCCCCTCAGGGGTTTGTACTTAGTCCCCTCCTGTACTCCCTGTTCACCCACGACCGCATGGCCAAACATGACTCCAACACCATCATTAAGTTTGCTGATGACACAACAGTGATCACCGACAACAATGAGACAGCCTATAGGGAACAATCTCAATTCGGATGAGGTTGGGTGATTGTGGAGGCCAGGTCATCTGAAGAAGCACTCCATCACTCTCCTTCTTGGTCAAGTAGCTCTTACACAGCCTGGAGGTGTGTTTTGAGTCATTGTCCTGTTGAAAAGCAAATGATAGTCCCAATAAGTGCAAACCAGATGGGATGGCATATCGCTCAGAATGCTGTAGTAGCCATGCTGGTTAAGTGTGCCTTGAATTCTAAATAAATCACAGACAGTGTCACCAGCAAAGAACCCCCACACCATCACACTTCCTCCTCCATGCTTCACGGTGGGAACCACACATGCAGAGATCATCAGTTCACCTACTCTGCGTCTCACAAAGACATGGCAGTTGGAACCAAAAATCTCCAATTTGGACTCATCAGACCAAAGGACAGATTCCCACTGGTATAATATCCATTGCTCGTGTTTCTTGGCACAAGCACGTCTCTTCTTCTTATTGGTGTCCTTTAGTAGAGGTTTCTTTGCAGCAATTCGATCACGAATGCCTGTTTCACGCAGTCTCCTCTGAACAGTTGATGTTGAGATGTGTCTGTTACTTGAACTCTGTGAAGCATTTATTTGGGCTGCAATCTGAGGTGCAGTTAATTGCCGATTTCTGAGCCTGGTAACTCTAATGAACTTATCCTCTGCAGCAGAGGTAACTCTTGGTCTTCCTTTACTGTGGCAGTCCTCATCAGAGCCAGTATCATTACAGTGCTTGATTTTTTAAAGTTTTTTACATTTTCCGTATTGACTGACCATCATGTCTTAAAGTAATGATGGACTGTCATTTCTCTTTGCTTATTTGAGCTGTTCTTGCCGTAATATGGACTTGGTCTTTTACCAAATAGGGCTATTTTCTATATACCAACCTACCTTGTCACAACACCACTGATTGGCTCAAATGCATTAAGAAGGAAATAAATTCTACTATTGAACTTTTAACAAGGCACACCTGTTAATTGAAATGCATTCCAGGTGACTACCTCATGAAGCTGGTTGAGAGAATGCTAAGAGTGTGCAAAGCTCTCATCAAGGCAAAGTGTGGCTATTTTCAAGAATCTAAAATCTAAAACAAATTTTGATTTGCTTAACACGTTTGGTTACTATGATTCCATATGTGTTATTTCATAGTTTTGATGACGTCACTATTATTCTACAATGTAGAAAATATTAAAATAATGAAAGAAAATTGAACGAGTAGGTGTGTCAAAACGTTTGACTGGTACTGTAAGTATTCAGACCCTTTACTCAATACATTGTGTAAGCACCTTTGGCAGCGATTACAGCCTCAAGTCTTCTTTGATATGACGCTACAAGCTTGGCACATTTGTATTTGGGGAATTTCTCCCATTCTTCTCTGCAGATCCTCTCAAGCTGTGTCAGGTTGAATGGGGAGCGTTGCTGCACAGCTATTTTCATGTCTCTCCAGAGATGTTTGATCAGGTTCAAGTGCTGGCTCTGGCTGGGCCACTCAAGGACATTCAGAGACTTGTCCCGAAGCCACTCCTGTGTTGTCTTGGCTGTGTGCTTAGGGTTGTTGTCCTGTTGAAAGGTGAACCTTCACCCCATTCTGAGGTCCTGAGTGCTCTGGAGCAGGTTTTCATCAAGGATCTCTCTGTACTTTGCTATGTTCATCTTTCCCTCGATCCTGACTAGTCTCCCAGTCATGCCACTGAAAAACATACCCACACCATGATGATGCCACCCCCATGCTTCACCGTAGGGATGGTGCCAGGTTTCTTCCAGACGTGACACTTGGCTTTCAGGCCAAAGAGTTCAATCTTGGTTTCATCAGACCAGAGAATATTGTTTCTCATGGCCTTAGAGTCTTTAGGTGCCTTTTGGTAAACTCCAAGCGGGCTGTCATGTGCCATTTACTGTGGAGTGTCTTCCGTCTCGCCACTCTACCATAAAAGCCTGTTTGGGGGAGTGCTGCAGAGATGGTTGTCTTTCCGGAAGGTTCTCTCATCTCCACAGAGGAACTCTAGAGCTCTGTCAGAGTGACAATTGGGTTCTTGGTCACCTCCCTGACAAGGCCCTTCTCCCCCGATTGCTCAGTTTGGCCGGGCGCCCTGCTCTAGGAAGAGTCTTGGTTGTTCCAAACTTTTTCCATTTAAGAATGATGGAGGCCACTGTGTTCTTGGGGACCTTCAATGCTACAGAAATGTTTTGGTACCCTTCCCCAGATCTGTGCCTCGACACAATCCTGTCTCAGAGCTCTACAGACACTTCCTTCGACCTCATGGTTGGGTTTTTGCTCTGACATGCAATGTCAACTGTGGGACCTTATATAGACTGGTGTGTGCCTTTCCAAATCATGTCCAATAAATGTAATATACAACAGGTGGACTCCAATCAAGTTGTAGAAACATCTCAAGGATGATCAATGGAACCAGGATGCACCTGAGCTCAATTTCAAGTCTCATAGCAAAGGGTCTGAATACTTATGTAAATAAGGTATTTCAGTTTTTCTTATTTTATAAATGTGCAAAAATGTCTAAAAAACGGTTTTCGCTTGACACTTGGTATTGTGTGTAGATTGATGAGGAAAAATATTAATTTAATACATTTTAGAATAAGGCTGTAATGTAACAAAATGTGGAAAAAGTCAAGGGGTCTGAATACTTTCCGAATGCACTGTAAATATATATATCTCTATCGAAAATACAGCATCTGTGCTGTAATGTGACACTTTCTAAGGCTTCCATTGGCTCTCTAAAGCCGCCAGAAAGTGGAATGGGGTTTCTGCTGTCTCTGGGCAAATTACAGCAGCTCTGTTTGTGAGTGGTCAGCCTGGGGACAGTGGGACTGAGATGCGCATTCACGAGACTTCTCCATTTTTTTCTTTCAGCCTTTGAAAGAATACAACGTTGCCCGGTTGGAATATTATCGCTATTTTACGAGAAAAGTAGCATAAAAATTGATTTTAAACAGCGTTTGACATGCTTCTAAGTACGATAATGGAATATTTAGAATTTTTTTGTCACGAAATGCGCTCGCGCGTCACGGTTTGGATAGTTACCTGAACGCATTAACAAAACGGCGGTATTTGGATGTAACTATGGATTATTTGGAACCAAAACAACATTTGTTGTTGAAGTAGAAGTCTGGGAGTGCATTCTGACGAAGAACAGCAAAGGTAATCCAATTTTTCTAATAGTAATTCTGAGTTTAGGTGACCCCGAAGTTGGCGGATGTCAAAATAGCTAGCCGTGATGGCCGAGCTATGTACTCAGAATATTGCAAAATGTGCTTTTGGTTGTTTATATCGATGATATTCTGATATATTCCGCTACCCGCGCCGCGCATGTGTCCCTGGTGCACAAGGTGCTTGGGAGATTGCTGGAGCATGACCTATACGTCAAGGCTGAGAAGTGTGTGTTCTCCAAGCGAGCCGTCTCCTTCCTGGGTTATTGCATTTCCACCACGGGGGTGTGGATGGAGTGTGACCGCGTTAAGGCCGTGCGTAATTGGCCGACTCCAACCACGGTGAAGGAAGTGCAGCGGTTCTTAGGGATTGACAATTACTACCGGAGGATTATCCGGGGTTTTGGCCAGGTAGCGGCTCGCATTACCTCACTGCTGAAGGGGGGGCCGGTGCGTTTGCGGTGGTCGCCGGAGGCGAACAGCGCCTTCAACAGGTTGAAGGTGCTGTTTACTGAGGCACCCGTGTTGGCGCACCCCGACCCTTCTCTAGCATTCATAGTGGAGGTGGACGCATCCGAGGGATGCACCCGCATGGCACCCACCCCATGCACCGGCATGGGGTGGGTGCCGTGCTATCACAGCGCTCGGGTCTGCCGCTGAAACGCCGCCCCTGCGCTTTCTTTTCGAAGAAGCTCAGTTCGGCGGAGTGCAACTATGATGTGGGGGACAGGAAGTTGTTAGCGGTGGTAAAAGCCTTGAGGGTGTGGAGACACTGGCTTGAGGGGGCTAAGCACCCCTTTCTCATCTGGACCGACCACCGGAATCTGGAGTATATCCGGGCAGCTAGGAGACTGAATCCGCGTCAGGCAAGGTGGACCATGTTCTTCACCCGGTTTAGGTTCACTATTTCCTATAGACCAGGCTCCCTTAACACGAGGGCCGACGCGCTGTCACGTCTCTATGACGCGGAGGATAGGCCCATCGATCCTACTCCCATCATTCCGGCGTCTAGGCTAGTGGCACCGGTGGTATAGGAGTTGGACTCGAACATCGAGCGGGCGTTAAGGGTGGAGCCCGCGCCGTCACAGTGTCCCGCGTGCCGCATGTATGTGCCGCTTGGTGTCCGGGATCAATTGATTCGGTGGGCCCACACACTACCCTCTTCGGGTCATCCTGGTGTAGCGAGGACGTCTTGGACCCGTCCCTGTTGAGGGATTTCCATCGCCTCCACCCGGAGCGCCCTGTGGCTCCCCCTCCTGCTTGGGTGGCGCTCGGCGGTCGTCATCACCGGCCTACTAGCTGCCACTGATTTTTTGTTGTTGTTGTTTTCCCCCCTTTTCGTTATTAGGTGCACCTGTTCTTAGTTGGGCTATTAGCTGGCTTTATTAGCCAGCAAGCCCGCCTGCTCTGTGTGCGGGATTATTTTTCCATTGTATGCTGTGCGTGATTACACACAGATTGTTGCACATTTTTCAGTGGTGTGTATGTTTGCGCAAGCTGTTTGCGCAGGTTATGCCTGCCCATGCCATAACCCCACCATGGGGCACTCTGTTCACTAACAGGGATGAAAACAAATTTGTGGACAAAACCTGAGAGAAAAGCACTTTTTCTTCTCATGGAACATTTCTGGGATTTTTTTTCTCAGCTCATGAAAAATGGGACCATTTTTGGTCAGTGTACATTTTCACTATAAACAGGTGTTAACAATATGGCTATGTCTTTCTGTCTCTCTCTCTCGCTCTCTCTCTCTCTCGCTCTCTCTCTCTCTCTCTCTCTCTCTGTCTGCCTGCCTGCCTGTCTGTCTGTCTGTGCCATGATCTTTGGATTAGGGAGGAGGCATATCCCACTGATTTCTAAAAGGTCACTATCGTTATTGTTGCTTAGCAACCTTGTATGAGAAGACATAGGTGTAATTAAGTGAGTGTGAGAGACCAACAGTACATTACACACAAATGGGTGTCTTAGTGTATAACTTGTATTATTTAGGTCTTCAAATGATTGTATGGCCCCTATATCCTGTAACACAATATATGGACAAGGTAGGTTTGCAAGGAGTTAGTAGACAATAGTTAGTAAAGTGTGGCATGGATGCTGTATGTATTGAGGACTGTATCAATTGAGATGGAAATGTACAGTTGAAGTCAGAAGTTTACATTCATTTAGGTTGAGTCATTAAAACTCGTTTTTCAACCACTCCACAAATTACTTGTTAACAAACTATAGTTTTGGCAAGTCGGTAAGGACATCTACTTTGTGCATGGCACAAGTAATTTTTCCAACTATTGTTTACAGACTGATTATTTCACTTATAATTCACTGTATCACAATTCCAGTGGGTCAGACATTGACTGTGCCTTTAAACAACTGATGTCATGGCTTTAGAAGCTTCTGATAGGCTAATTGACATCATTTGAGTCAATTGGAGGTGTACCTGTGGATGTATTTCAAGGCCTACCTTCCAACTCAGTGCCTCTTTGCTGGACACCATGTGAAAATCTAAAGAAATCAGCCAAGACCTCAGAAAAAAATTGTAGACCTCCACAAGTCTGGTTCATCCTTGGGAGAAATTTCCAAACGCCTGAAGGTACCACGTTCATCTGTACAAACAATAGTACGCAAGTATAAACACCATGGGACCACGCAGCCGTCATACCGCTCAAGAAGGAGATGCGTTCTGTCTCCTAGAAATGAACACACTTTGGTACGAAAATTGCAAATAAATCCCTGGAACAACAGCAAAGGACCTTGTGAAGATGCTGGAGGAAACAGGTACAAAAGTATCTATGTCCACAGTAAAACGAGTCCTATATCAACATAACCTGAAAGGCCGCACAGCAAGGAAGAAGCCACTGCTCCAAAACCGCCATAAAAAAGCCAGACTTCGGTTTGCAACTGCACATGGGGGCAAAGATCATACTTTTTGGAGAAATGTCCTCTGGTCTGATGAAACATAAATACAACTGTTTGGCCAAAATTACCATCGTTTTGTTTGGAGGAAAAAGGGGGAGGCTTGCAAGCCAAAGAACACCATCCCAACCGTGAAGCATGGGGGTGGCCGCATCATGTTGTGGGGGTGCTTTGCTGCAGGAGGGACTGGTGCACTTCACAAAATAGATGGCACCATGAGGGAGGAACATTATGTGGATATATTGAAGCAACATCTCAAGACATCAGTTAGGAAGTTAAAGCTTGGTCGCAAATGGGTCTTCCAAATGGACAATGACCCCAAGCATACTTCCAAAGTTGTGGCAAATTGGCTTAAGGACAGCAAAGTCAAGGTATTGGAGTGGCCATCACAAAGCCCTGACCTCAATCCTATAGAAAATGTATGGGCGGAACTGAAAAAGCGTTTGTGAGCAAGGAGGCCTACAAACCTGACTCAGTTACACCAGCTCTGTCAGGAGGAATTCACCCAACTTATTGTGGGAAGCTTGTGGAAGGCTACCCGAAACATTTGACCCAAGTAAAACAATTTAAAGGCAAAGCTACCAAATACTAATTGAGTGTATGTAAACTTCTGACCTATTGGGAATGTGATGAAAGAAATAAAAGCTGAAATAAATAATTCTCTCTACTTTTATTCTGACATTTCATATTCTTAAAATAAAGTGGTGATCCTAACTGACCTAAGATAGGACATTTTTACTAGGATTAAATGTCAGGAACTGTGAAAAACTGAGTTTAAATGTATTTGGCTAAGGTGTATGTAAACTTCTGACTTCTACTGTAGGTGTTGATAGTGTTAGGCAGGTGTTCAGTCAGTCATACAGTAGTATAGTACAGATAGAGGTAGTGTAATGTTCGGAAGGAATGATGTGGGACTCTGACTCGTGTCCCATTTTGTGGAGCTTGATGGATTTCCCCCCTGGCCTGCTCTGCTCCCTGTGCTCTGTGAGGAGAAGGTAGGGGGAGGCATGGCCTGATAAGGTGATTTATCTGTGTGAGTGTGAGTGTGTGTGTGTGTGTGTGTGTGTGTGTGTGTGTGTGTGTGTGTGTGTGTGTGTGTGTGTGTGTGCACCCTGCCTGTAATGGATAGCACATCCACGTCAGCCTGAAACTTCATCATCCAGAGCCACAACACACTATTCACAGCCAGGAGGAGAGAGAGGGGTGAGAGAAAGAGGGAGAGATGAAGAGAGGCATTGGGGAGAGAGAGAGAGGAGGGGGAGGAGAGGAAAAAGCTGAATGAAGGAAAGAAATAAAAAATACTATTTGGAGAGACTAGTGACTTCTTCATACTTTTTCATTAAGGTTAGAGGAGTCTGAGTAACATGGCAGTTGACTCTTCAGAACACCTAAATCACCATCAGATGTCAAGCATAACCAAATATTGGATAGCTCTTACACTTCAACACATCCCTGACTGTTCGATTGATTCCTTAATTTGTCTAAGCTCCTACTGGGCTTTATGGTTTTCACCTGATATTTTACTGTACCAGGAAGCGAAGGTAACCTGCCTAAATTATTATTGCCTCGTAGCACTCACGTCGGTATCCATTAAGTGCTTTGAAAGGCTTGTCATGGCTCACATCAACAGCATCCTCCCGGATACCCTAGACCCACTCCAATTCTCATACCGCCCCAAAAGATCCACAGATGACGCAATCTCAATCGCACTCCACACTGCCCTTTCCCACCTGGACAAAAGGAACACCGATGTGAGAATGCTGTTCATTCCCTACAGCTCAGCGTTCAACACCATGGTGCCCACGAAGCTCATCACTAAGCTAAGGACCCTGGGACTAAACACCTCTCTCTGCAACTGGATGCTGGACTTCCTGATGGGCCGCCCCCTGCAAGTAAGGGTAGGCAACAACACGTCTGCCATGCTTCCCTATGGCTCAGTTGGTAGGGCATGGTGTTTGCAACGCCAGGGTTGTGGGTTCGATTCCCATGGGGGGCCAGTATGAAAAATAATAAATAATAATATGTATGAAATGTATGTATTCACTACTGTAAGTCGCTCTGGATAAGAGCGTCTGCTAAATGACTAAAATCTAATGATGATCCTCAACACTGGGGCCCCTCAGGGGTGTGTACTTAGTCCCCTCCTGTACTCCCTGTTCACCCACGACTGCGTGGCTAAACACGACTCCAACACCATCATTAAGTTTGCTGACGACAGTGGTAGGCCTGATCACAGACAACAATGAGACAGCTTATAGGGAGGAGGTCAGAGAACTGGCAGTGTGGTGCCAGGACAACAACCTCTCCCTCAATGTGAGCAAGACAAAGGAGCTGATCGTGGAGTACAGGAAAAGGCAGGCCGAACAGGCCCTCATTAACATCGATGAGGTTGTAGTGGAGCGGGTCGAGAGTTTCAAGTTCCTTGGTGTCTACATCACCAACGATCTATCATGGTCCAAACACACAAAGTCGTGAAGAGGGCACGACAAAACCTTTTCCCCCTCAGGAGACTGAAAAGATTTGACATGGGTCCCCAGATCCTCAAAAAGTTATACAGCTGCACCATCGAGAACATCCTGACCGGTTGCATCACCGCTTGGAATGTCAACTGCTCGGCATCTGACCGTAAGGCGCTACAGACGGTAGTCCATACGGCCCAGTACATCACTGGGGCCAAGCTTCCTGCTATCCAGGACCTATATAATAGGCGGTGTCAGAGGAAAGTCAATAAAATTGTCAGAGACTCCAGTCACCCAAATTATAGACTGTTTTCTCTGCTACCGCACGACAAGCAGTACCGGAGCATCAAGTCTAGGACCAAAAGGCTCCTTAACAGCTTGTACTCCCAAGCCATAAGACAGCTGAACAATTAATCAAATAACCACCAGACTATTACATTGACCCCCCCTCCATTTCATTTGTTTTGTACACTGCTGCTACTCGCTGTTTATTATCTATGCATAGTCACTTCACCCCTACCTGCATGTACAAATTATCTCTAACCTGTACCCATGCACACTTACTCGGTACCGGTACCCCCTGTATATAACCTCGTTATTGTTATGTTATTGTGTTACTTTATGTAATTTTTTACTTTAGTTTATTTGGTAAATATTTTCTTAACTCTTCTTGAACTGCACTGTTGGTTAAGGGCTTGCAAGTAAACATTTCACGGTAAGGTCTACACCTGTTGTATTCGGCGCGTGTGACAAATAAAGTTTGATTTGATTTACTGTAGTCTGCATAATCATCTAAAAAACACCATTCTTTCAACATAGTCCTAGCTTTGCAGTCGTCTAGGACGCGTACTAGCCTAAAACATCCACTGTCTGCTGAATGTGTTCATGTTCACACTCCATTTCATATTCTGGTCTTAGGTCAGTTTAAGGTTTCCTTGAGCAAAATTATGAGCCCTGTTCAGCGCACTTCTCATCTCTCATTGGAGGATATTAATTAACCTAACCGGTAACAGCAAGAAACACCGGAGAAGCCATTGTCTTGTTTCTCTAACTCGGCCTACCGGCAGACTAGCCGCCTACGTAGGGTTGCAAAGCTACTGGTAATTTACCAAAGTTACCGGAATCTTCAGTAATTTTGGTAATAAACCTCTATGGGATTGGTGTCCCCCCCGCGGGATGGTTGAGCTAACGTAGGCTAATGTAATTAGCATGAGGTTGTAAGTAACAAAACTAATTCCCAGGACATAGACATAGATCTGATATGGGTAGAAAGCTTCAATTCTTGTTAATCTTACTGCACTGTCCAATGCACAGTAGCTATTACAGTGAAAGAAAATAACAGATATGCAATGGTTCACTGGATCAGTCCAAAACTTAGCACATACACTGCTGCCATCTAGTGGCCAACATCTAAATTGTGCCTGGGCTCGAATAATACATTATGGCCTTTCTCTTGCATTTCAAAGATGAAGGTACAAAAAAAAACGTGTTTTTTCTTTGTATTATCTTTTATCAGATCTCATGTGTTATATTCTCCTACATTAATTTCACATTTCCTCAAAACTTCAGTGTTTCCTTTCAAATGGTATTAAGAATATGCATATCCTTGCTTCAGGTCCTGAGCTACAGGCAGTTAGATTTGTACATGTCATTTTAGGCGAAAATTGAAAAAAAGAGTTGGATCCTTAAAAGGTTCAGAAAATCTATGGTAATCTAAGGTAACTTCAGAAATGTATACTTGAATAAGTGTACAAAATGTATTTATATACTGTATAGCATTCATGTATCATATCTGTGTCCATATTGTCCATCAATGTCTAGTAGATAGACCCTATGGTTCAAGAGAAAATAGCCTAATTCATTATTTTCAATTAACCCTGCAACTCTTCCAACTATTTACTTTTTCTCACCTGCCACCAGTTTGACACCAAAACACTGACAACAGATACATATTGACATGCAAAAATATATAAAGAATTTTTCATGATGAAATTGTCATATTAAATACCAATCGTATTCACTAAGTTGATGGTTTATATTTAGGATAACGTTTTACAGCTCTGTCATATTTAAATAATTTTATTCAATAATTTTATATATTTTACATGTGATAAGGGCCAAAGATAATTAGAGAACTGTGATAATCTGAAGTACCCACCAAAGGGCCACTAGATATCTTATGATGGATTACATAAAATCCTTGAAAGATAACAAAATTCTGGTAGTTTACTGGAAAACTTGGAAAGTTTACAGTAATATACCCTCTCTTTGCAACTCTACCCACCATTCCGACCAGAGAGGGAGGGAGAGAGAGAACGAATCAATATCAGATCAAAATGTTTCAATGTATCCTGGGTGATAGAGAGAGAGGGCCTCTAATCAGCAAAGACATTGTTTACTCGCCAAGCCTTCCCAGGGCAGAGGGGTATATCCAGTGCTCCCCAACCAGCCCAGGCAACAATTTTCTACAGTATATGTCCACACATACATACCCACACATGGACACACACAGACACGCAAATACGTCTTTAGAATGAGAGGGGGAATGGAATATAATGAGGTTTTCTAGAGTTCTCCACCTGCAGTATGTCTCACCTCTCCTTCCCTTGCACTAGACAACAGCAAAATAATAAAACAACAGACTGCCAGCTGGTTATGATGATGTCAGTGTGTGTCATGGCTGCTGCCAGGGGTGTGGTGGTGGTGTGGAGGTGGTCGTCTCTCTGAGGGCTGTCCACTGTCTGTGCCTGTGTGGTGATGACTGAGTGACTGAGTGACATTGACCTCTCTCCACCTCCCCCCGTCTCAGAGCTGTAAAAAGCATGTCTGGGGGAATGAGTTGGGAGGAGGGGATGCTGAGTGGGTAGAGAGAGTGTGTGTGTGTGTGTGTAAGTGCCCAGGGTAGGATGATCCTCCAAGTAAAAAGACACATGAATGAAATTAGGTGTGTCTCCCCTTCTCTTTCCATCAGCTGTCAATCACAACAAAGGAAGTAAAAGCCAACAATGCCACACTTCTCTCTCTCTCTCTCTCTCTCTCTCTCTCTCTCCTTCTCACTCTCCCTCTCTCTCTCTCTCTCTCTCTCTCTCTCTTTCACACTCTCCTTCTCACTCTCCCTTCCTCTCCTTCTCACTGTGGCCAGACCCCTCTCCCTCCCTCCATCCTTCCCCATCTCTCTCTCTGGACTCTCCTACTCGAGCTAAGTAGTGACCACCCATATGTCACCGGCCTGCCAAACAGGGGAAACCAGCAGTGATTTAGCAAACAAGCCTCTCAATCAATGGTGCGGTGGAGCACGTAACACATGCCAGTCAAAACCTATTACGTTCAAAGGCCTCCTCTTTAACTTCTACTTCACTGGGTTGACCAGGGGCTGCGGGGCGAGGAAGAGAGTAGCCGCAGAGTATGGGAAGATCTCAATTGCATACTGCTCGCGTCCTCTCTCCTCTCTTCTCGTCTCCTTCTCAAAACGCATTGGATGAGAAAGCCAGAGGTTCCGCCCCTCTGATCTTCTCGTCCAATAGGTTTTGAGAAGGAGACAAAGAGATAGAGGACATAGGACGGGAGGAGTATGCAATTGAAATATTCCCCATGAGGACGTAAACAAACACATAGACTATACTGTACAAATACAACTCTAATACTAACAAAAACACACTGGCTTCGTACTAGAGAAATAAGAATTGAACTGAGTCAACTCAAAATCATCGAATCAATTATTGTTCATTGAATCATTTAAGATGGCTGTCATTGAATCGATTAACCTAGCCAATGAAGGTTATCAATATCAAACGTGCTAGTGTCTCCAGTACAATTAGTTAGCATGCTACGCTATACAGCAGAAGTAGACGATACCATGATGCTAAAAGCTACTGGTTGTTACGAGGTGAAGATGGACCAATTAGTTAGCATGCTACGCTATACAGCAGAAGTAGATGATACCATGATGCTAAAAGCTACTGGTTGTTATGAGGTGAAGATGGACCAATTAGTTAGCATGTTACGCTATACAGCAGAAGTGTATGATACCATGATGCTAAAAGCTACTGGTTGTTATGAGGTGAAGATGGACCAATTAGTTAGCATGCTACGCTATACAGCAGAAGTACATGATACCATGATGCTAAAAGCTACTGGTTGTTATGAGGTGAAGATGGACCAGGCCGTCTGTTGTCTCCAGTCCCCCCTCTTTCTCCAGAACTGGGATATGTTCCCTCTGGCCAATCGTGTGCTAACGAGGTCCCTGCCGTCAGTCTGTGCTGTGCCCATCATAGCAGGGGGCTTGAACAGGCATACACACACACACACGCACACACGCACGCACGCACGCAACAACCCACACTGCTCTCTTCTCCCTGTCTCTTGCTTGGCACAGTAGCACATGTGAATGAGGCTAAGAGAAGAAGTGAAATGAACCCTTTAAGTCAAAGAGGAGCTCGGGGCGTGCTGGAGGCACACCGCTCCGCTCAGAGCTCAGAGAGAGGGGAGGCTTGGCAGGCAAATGTGCCTTCTGTTGACAGCTCCCAGAGAAACATCTAACGGAAAGAGATGGAGCACAGAAAGAGCTTTCTTCCACGCCATTTGTTTCCCGTTCAGCGGGTTTAGCGGGGCGCCTCGCAGCCCATTTGTAAATATGATGTCAAGTCGCCATTCATATTTTAGCGTTATTAGCATTGTCTTTGTTTTTTTTTTACAGCGCTTGGCTGTTGTTTGAGGGACTTGGTGGAGGGCAGGTTTCGCCCTATTTTCTTTTCTCAGAGTTAGAGGGAGAACAGTGGTAGGCAAGGCGGTGATGCCTAGGAGATGGGACATTTTTGGGGGGAAGATGGAGTTTATGTATTCTTTCTGATGTGATATGGAGTCTGGGAGAGGTGAGAACGTTCCAAATAATGCCAAGTTAGATTCAGATGCATAGTGTTTAATAGTCATATGTACAGGGTTGTAGGTGTGATCGCAGGGTACAGTGAACATCTTAGGCTTTAAGTTCCAACATGCAGGACTAAGGGGAAAATGTCCTAGGGGGAGCAGCATGTAAGGTAGGTGATTGTTGAGGGGGTGTTGGGGGGAAAACTTGAGGCTTGTGATATTTGTTGGGGTTTTGTGTGTGTGTGCGTGTGTGTGTGCGTGTGTGCGTGTGTGTGTGTTTTCAAGGTGCTCCTGCTGTCTGATGCTGGCAGTATGCTTAGTTTCCACGTAAGTGGGTAGAGGTGGAAATAGAATCCAGTACTTTGTACAACGATAAAACAATACTGCTTCAAGACAATAACTTGTGTTAACTCATGCACAGTGTATGTCAAGGCCCAGTCACCCACATTCCTTATGAGGGATTTCTCCTTCAAGGAAAGACATCATAACTAATGTATCTACCTTATCCTTAGACCTCTATCTAGCGACCTTTTGAAGAGAGGTCACATCTACGCATTACACTGCAGCTCATATTTCCCCTCTATGCATTAATACATGCATCAACTTGATGTGTGATCACTACACTTGAATACACTGATAGAAAATGAGAAGGCGGGACCCCAGGTACATTTCTTAATGTTTTGAGCATGATAAACACGTTGCTATGCGGCTATCTAATTTACAGGGATGACATTAATCAGTGTTGCTGCGGCGCTGGGCAACGTACGGCCAAGCGGAGAGGACAAAATGAACCGGGGCATTAGTCAGTGAGAGAATGATCCATTACCTGTGCATTTATAAAGTCATTTGACCGCACGGGGAAGTTCCACAGTACAAAGACAGTGTTGTTGTTAAGAGGGCTCGTTCCATTAAGGGAGCTGTATCAACTGTAGAATACAGGCTGGAGGACGTGGCAGTCACAGTTTGACCTGAAGTGGATGGAATAAAGCAAGGCCTTGATGGGGAACCGGAGTGGGCAAGAGAAGGGTAGAGAGAGAGTTAGAGAGAGTAGGAGAGAGAGAGAAAAAAAGAGAGAGATGGGAGAGTTGGGAAATGATAGAAAGAGAGAGAGAGAGAAAGAGAGAGACAGAGAGAGAGAGTGAAAGAGAGAGACAGCGAGAGAGAGAGACAGCGAGGGAGAGAGAGGCTGAGAGAGAGAGAGAGAGACAGAGAGAGAGAAAGAGAGAGGCAGCGAGAGAGAGCGTGAGAGAGAGAGAGAGAGAGAGAGAGAGCAAGAGAGAGAGAGAGGGCCCATGGGAGAAGAGGCTGCCTAAGAGGAGAGAAACTGGGGGATCCAAGCCAGACCTCTAACAAGTGATTATACCGAAGCCTCCTCCTCTCTTCCTCTTCCCCCCTCAAGGCATAGGGACATGATAGCGGCAGGCAGGCTGCTGGAACCTACGTGAACGTGTGTGTGTGTGTGTGTGTGTGTTTGTGTGTGTGCACACTGCCTGTTTCAGCATACTGTGCCCTCAAACACAAAAATATGATTAGTGGTATTTCTGTGGGCCAAACAGCATGCCTGTAAGACTGAGACAGCTGGTAAGGGCTGAAACGTTAGGGGTCTCCTTACAGCAATGTTCCTGGGGTCTCCTCTCCTCACAGCATTTACACTTGAAGTGAGACATGTTCCTGGGGTCTCCTCTCCTCACAGCAATTACACTTGAAGTGAGACATGTTCCTGGGGTCTCCTCTCCTCACAGCATTTACACTTGAAGTGAGACATGTTCCTGGGGTCTCCTCACAGCATTTACACTTGAAATGAGACATGTTCCTGGGGTCTCCTCTCCTCACAGCATTTACACTTGAAGTGAGACATGTTCCTGGGGTCTCCTCTCCTCACAGCATTTACACTTGAAGTGAGACATGTTCCTGGGGTCTCCTCTCCTCACAGCAATTACACTTGAAGTGAGACATGTTCCTGGGGTCTCCTCTCCTCACAGCATTTACACTTGAAGTGAGACATGTTCCTGGGGTCTCCTCACAGCATTTACACTTGAAATGAGACATGTTCCTGGGGTCTCCTCTCCTCACAGCATTTACACTTGAAGTGAGACATGTTCCTGGGGTCTCCTCTCCTCACAGCATTTACACTTGAAGTGAGACATGTTCCTGGGGTCTCCTCTCCTCACAGCATTTACACTTGAAGTGAGACATAAAAAACACCTCATTTTGGCTAATGTGTCTGCATTTGATCAGCACTCAAACTGCACACATATATACACAACTGAATCAAATCTACCCAAATTGTTGACTGTAGTGTTTGCTTCGGCATTGCCAGGGTGTATACACAAACAAATATATACACACACACACATGCACAAACACACACACACACACAAACCAGACACGCATGCACAAACACGCACGCACACACCAGGGAAGGCAGTTAAGGTAATCCTTCAGCCCCTTGGTTAAACCTGAAACCGACTGTAATCACAAGTGAACTAAACTCTTCCTCACTGGCTTATATTAAAACAGTGAGGTTACCCTCAACTACCCTCCGCTCCTTCAAAGCTCATATAAACCGGCCCAACAATATCTATTTATTTCTTTATGCAATGAACCTTTAATAAACATTCTGTCAGACGAAACTGAATCACCGCGGGCTGAGAGCATGTAAGGAAATCAATTAAAATGAAGTCACGGCGCTGGCTGGCCAATTGTCTGTGGCAGTTATTTGATATAATATGGTTAATAGTACTGGCTGGGTAAATTAACACAATTTTGCCACAGTAGACTTACTGGGGCGCGTTGGTTGCCGGGGGTGGGAGGATGTCACACGCACACACACACACACACACACACCCCTGGGAGTCAGTAGTGGTACGTGGGTAAAATCACTGGGGAAGCCAATCCAGGAAAAAAAAGCCATATTACAACCTGTGTGTTGTGATAATTGTGTTGTTTGCTCTGTAATTAGTTAATATTCCTTAACGCCGTCATATATAGACTTAAGGCTGAGACAATAAGAAGACACAGTGGCAGAATAAATTCAACCACACATTTGTTTCATTACAAAACCGGAGAGCAACATCTGTCCGGTGAAGTCCACAAAACATATTGCATGTAACAAACAGTTACATGACCTACAGCATGGTCAAGCAAAGTAATGTTTACGACATTTTCTGACAACTAAACAACTATTGATTTAGAACCACAAAGAGTCACAGCTTCCTCCACTATTCCAGCACCATTTCAACGTCAACATTTCAACATATAATCACCTCTGCTTAGTCTAATACATTGACAACTACAAGATAACAAAAACGATTTAGTCCAATCAACGTAAGCTAAATATGTTGTGGCTGTCCATGGGACTGATTTCTGTGTCTGTATGTGTGTGTGCGTGCGTGTGTGCGTGCAAGTAGAAAAACATGTTGACTCACCCTACTTGTAGAGAAACACCAATGCCATCCTACTCTTTCATGTTGCCTAAACGGTCTATGACTGTCATACAGTACAAGCTTTTAGTTTTTGTTGTCCTAGGCTACCTGGCTAAAAGACTTGCTTGCTATTCTAACTTCCTTTCATGGGCAACGATACGCCAGGCCAGCTAGTTAACATTAGCATACTACATATAGCTACATGTTGAACTTCCATCCTGTCAGGCCAGGGGCCCAATGTAGTAATTTATGGTTGGATCAGAATCGCTGTTATAGTCATTGGCCAGTACATAGAATTAAGTCCAAATCTCTATCTCCATCCATGGCTAATTTAGGAAACGGACGATTTTAGCTAGCTAGCTAGCCATCGGAAGACAACAACACAACGAGATACAACAATCCAAATTTCTTTCTGTCTATAATGATGTTTAGCTGGTTTGTGATGTGATTGGTCTGAAGCCAAATCCAAATTGGCTTCCCTTGACACTTTGTTTGGTGCGCCAGGACCATTCTCAGCTGAGCCTACTCAGTTTAGCGCAATGCTGATTGGCTATTATCTTTTTTATTGTTTTATTAAGGGAAGCCAAATGCTCGCTGGCTTCACTTGCATTCAATGCTACGGGCGGTACAATGCTCTTTCTGACCAGACAGCGTCAGATAGATACCCTACACATACTGAGACAGAGGGGTGCTGTTTCGTTCCCTCGGATGCTTTCTCTGGTGAGATACATTCAGCAGCCTCTTGCAAATTGACGGACATTTATGAAACACGGAGAGTGGAAAGAGACATGTTGTATGTTTTTTTTTCTTGGTAAATTTTTTGGGGAAGCCTGGCTTCCCTTGGCATCCATGAATACATGTACAGTACTGCTGGGAGTCAGGGCAATAAGCCTTCTAAGAAAACAAAAGCAGAAGCTGACCAGAGAGGGTCATGTGATTCTGTGAATCTAACAAGATAATTATAGCAATGCCTAATTTACCTCTCTCTCTCTCTCTCTCTCTCTCTCTCTCTCTCTCTCTCTCTCTCTCTCTCTCTCTCTCTCTCTCTCTCTCTCTCTCTCTCTCTCTCTCTCTCTCTCTCTCTCTCTCTCTCTCTCTCTCTCTCTCTCTCATAGTTGGTGGTACACACACAGTGCAGAGTGAAGCATGGACAGCAGCGGATCATTTGTATTGACTCACAGCCCAGGGATTAATTCGGGACAAAGGGGCCATGAAGGGCGAGCGCCTGGCCGGGCCTCCCACCCACACAGCCTACTGGGAGAAGGGCCCTGTACCAGAAGCGGAGCTGGAGGGCGGTACTTAGGGTCACAACATATTGTTCCCCCTTGGCTCTGGGTCTGGTAGCTGTCACACTGATGTTATCGATGGAGGAGGAAAGAAAGACTTGGCAGAAAGAAGGAGAGAGAAAGGAGGAAAGACAGCCCCTTGACCTTTTCCACCGGTCAACTGAGACAGATGAGTGATTCGTCAATCTGTCATCTCATTCAGGCTAGTGACCCAACAAGCTACATGAGACAGTAAGGCAATTGCCTAAACATATCTGCAGATACACAGTAAGGCTACATCTGTCAAGATCTGGAAGAAAAAAGTGCAAAAGTCAGCAAAAGTGTTTGAAATGCATTCCTCAAAATAAAGGGAATTCTAAGTGTGCCATGTGGAGAGGAGCATAAACTCTGTCTGCATCCCAATGGCACCCTAATCCCTATATATTGTACTACTTTTGACCAGAGCCCTATAGGGAATAGGGTGCCATTTGAGATGCATAATTTGTCTTTGGAGAGCTGAGGCGATGAAGGCTGAGTCCTCTGAGAGAGATCTGAGGCCCTGAGTGAATTCATGACAGAACGTCTCTCGGTCTCTCATCATCCATGGTCCAGATGAAGACCAAAAAAAAATTAGCATTTATTTAAACAGATAGGCCAGTTGAGGACAAGTTCTCATTTACAACTGTGACCTGGCCAAGATAAAGCAAAGCAGTGCAACACAAACAACAACACAGAGTTACACATGGAATAAACAAACGTACAGTCAATTACACAATAGGGAAGAAAAAGTCTGTATACAGTGTGCGCAAATGGCGTGAGGAGGTAAGGCAATAAATAGGCCATAGAAGCGAAGTAATTACAATTTAGCAAATTAACACTGGAGTGATAGATCTGCAGACGATGATGTGCAAGTAGAAATTCTTGTGTGCAAAAGAACAAAAAAGTTAATAAAATGAGGCAGGTAGATTGGATGGGCTATTTACAGATGGGCTGAGTACAGCTGCAGCGATTGGTTAGCTGCTCAGATAGCTGATGTTTAAAGTTAGTGAGGGAGATATAAGTCTCCAACTTCAGCGATTTTTGCAATTCGTTCCAGTCATTGGCAGCAGAGAACTGGAAGGAAAGGCGGCCAAAAGAGGTGTTGGTGTCAGAACGTCCACAGAAGGTGGCGCCTCTCCCCGGTCGAGCGGCGCTCGGCGGTCGTCGTCGCCGGCCTACTAGCTGCCACCGAACCATGTTTCAGTGTCTGTTGGTTATGTCTGTTTTAGTCTGCACCTGTTCCTTGTTTGTCATTAGTGGGGGGGTATTTAGTTTGTCTGTTTTCATTTGGGATTCGTGCGGGATTGTTGCTTGTTGCGCTTTGTAGCGGGCAGGTTTATTATATGTTTGGAGTGCGCTACGTACGTGTTAGGCATTAGGGTTGCCGGGCTGCGCCCCGTCTAATTGGATTGCGGTGCTGTTCTCCTCCCTTTTTGTGACTGTGCAACCTGCCTTGTTGCTGTGTTTACTATTCGCTGTATTAAAAACGGCTGTTCAACGGACCTCAGTATCCTGCGCCTGACTTACCCCTTTCCTGCTTTCTTGGATATCGTGACAGTTGGCTTTGGGGATGAACAGTGAGACATACCAGCTGGAGCGCGTGCTACGTGTGGGTGTTGTTATTGAGACCAGTGAGCTGAGATAGCAAAGACTTATTGATGACCTGGAGCCAGTGGGTCTGGCGACGAATATGTAGCGAGGGACAGCCGACTAGAGCATACAGGTCGCAGTGGTGGGTGGTATATGGGGCTTTGGTGACAAAATGGATGGCACTGTGATCGACTGCATCCAGTTTGCTGAGTAGAGTGTTGGAGGCTATTTTGTAAATGACATCGCTGAAGTCGAGGATCGGTAGGATAGTCAGTTTTACGAGGTTTGTTTGACGGCGTGAGTGAAGGAGGCTTTGTTGCGAAATAGGAAGCCGATTTTAGCCGATGAGATGTTTCTACAACTTGATTGAAGTCCACTGAAGTTCACTGGTAAATTCAATTGATTGGACATGATTTGGAAAGGCACACACCTGTCTATATAAGGTCCCACAGTTGACAGTGCATGTCAGAGCATAAACCAAGCCATGAGGTTGAAGGAATTGTCCGTAGAGCTCCGAGACAGGATTGTGTCGAGGCACAGATCTGGGGAAGGGTACAAAAACATTTCTGCAACATTGAAGGTCCCCAAGAATACAGTGGCCTCCATTATTCTTAAATGGAAGAAGTTTGGAACCACCAAGACTCTTCCTAGAGCTGGCCGCCCGGCCAAAGTGAGCAATTGGGGGAGAAGGCCCTTAGTCAGTGAGGTAACCAAGAACCTGATGGTCACTCTGACAGAGTTCCTCTGTGGGAATATTTTTCAGCGGCAGTTACTGGGAGACTAGTCAGGATCAAGGGAAAGATGAATGGAGCAAAGTACTGAGGTATCTTTGATGAAAACCTGCTCCAGAGCGCTCAGGACCTCAGTCTGGGGTGAAGGTTCACCTTCCATCAGGACAATGACCCTAAGCACACAGCCAAGACAACGCAGGAGTGGCTTCGGGACAAGTCTCTGAATGTCCTTGAGTGGCCCAGCCAGAGCCCGGACTTGAACCCAATTGAACATCTCTGGAGAGACCTGAAAATAGCTGTGCAGCAACGCTGCCCATCCAACAGCTTGAGAGGATCTGCAGAGAAGAATGGGAGAAACTTCCTAAATACAGGTGTTCCAAGCTTGTAGCGTCATACCCAAGAAGACGCCAGGCTGTAATCGCTGCCAAAGGTGCTTCAACAAAGTACTGAGTAAAGGGTCTGAATACTTATGTCAATGTGATATCATTTATAATTTTAACTTTTTTTGCAAAATTGTCTGAAAACTAGTTTTTGCATTGTCGTCATGGGGTATTGTTTGCAGATTGATTGAGGGAAAAACAATTTAATACATTTTAGAATAAGGTTGTAACATAAGAGAATGTGGAAAAAGTCAAGCGGTTTTATGACTTTCTGAATGTACGTCTTTTTGCTCATACCACAGCTTGACAACCATTCATCGATGACATTGATTTGGTTTACCAAAAGTAAGAAACTGGAGTTCACGTTCTTTAAAATCCCAGACGTTGTCATTTCTCCAGCCCAGTGTTTCTGAGGTACAATTCACCACTTCACCAGGGTGCTTGATATAAAATCCGCTACAATAGGCCTAATTAAGACACTTTACTGGAGGATCCAAGACTGACCACGGGACACTGAAGAAAAAGGTGGGAAACAGCCAAAGGGGGCTCCCCACCCACCCCAGAGAGGAGGGCTCCACTCCGAAAACCAGTGGTGTGTGTATATGTGTGTGTAGAGGAGTGAGGGAGAGAAGACACCCCTTTTCCCCAACAAAGACAAAGGATTGGAAGGGGATGGGTGATGTGTCAAGATAAGACTTGAATATAGGGTTTAGCTTGGCCCTTGATGATATTCTTGAGTGAAGTGCCATGCCATGTAATTGCGGTGTATTAACAATGAATAACATAGTTGTTACACCTCAGACCATGTCTATTGTGCTGCCTGTCTGTAGCCTATATTTGGCAAGAACATTCACACTCACAGTGGTCTTGGCTGCCAGGAATAAAGCCAGTCTGCTTTCAAGATGTGTGTGTTTGTCAATCATCTCCTCTCCCGGCCCTCCTCCAGAAACACACAGATCAGAGGATGATGTAAGCTAAGCTGCGGGGCCCCATAGCTGTGTGTGTGTGTGTGTGTGTGTGTGTGTGTGTGTGTGTGTTGTGTGTGTGTGTGTGTGTGTGTGTGTGTGTGTGTGTGTGTGTGTGTGTGTGTGTGTGTGTGTGTGTGTGTGTGTGTGTGTGTGTGTGTGTGTGTGTGGAGAATTACTTACAACCGACGTGCAGCCAGCTATCAACCCAGCCTCGTACAGATGATGGGATTCACCTGGCAGTAACGTATCCAGGGGGCGAGAAAGGAAAAAAAGCCAAGCAAACCAATATCTTCTATTTACTCTCTTCTGTTATACTTCTTCCCACGCTCCACATTTCTATTCAGTTAAAGGGAAGGAGATAGGAAGGATAGGAGGGATGGAGTGAGGAGGGATAGGAGGGATGGAGTGAGGGAAGGAGATAGGAAGCATAAGAGGGATGGAGTGAAGGAAGGATAGGAGGGATGGAGTGAGGAAGGATAAGAGGGATGGATGGAGTGAAGGAAGGATAGAGTGAAGGAAGGATAGGAGGGATGGAGTGGGGAAGCATAAGAGGGATGGATGGAGTGAAGGATATGAGGGATGGAGTGAAGGAAGGATAGGAGGGATGGAGTGAGGAAGGATAGGAGGGATGGATGGAGTGAAGGAAGGATATGAGGGATGGAGTGAAGGAAGGATAGGAGGGATGGAGTGAGGAAGGGTAGAGGAGGGATGGATGGAGTGAAGGAAGGATATGAGGGATGGAGTGAAGGAAGGATAGGAGGGATGGAGTGAGGAAGGATAGGAGGGATGGATGGAGTGAAGGAAGGATATGAGGGATGGAGTGAAGGAAGGATAGGAGGGATGGAGTGAGGAAGGGTAGAGGAGGGATGGATGGAGTGAAGGAAGGATAGAGTGAAGGAAGGATAGGAGGGATGGAGTGAGGAAGGATAGGAGGGATGGATGGAGTGAAGGAAGGATATGAGGGATGGAGTGAAGGAAGGATAGGAGGGATGGAGTGAGGAAGGATAGGAGGGATGGAGTGAGGAAGGATAGGAGGGATGGATGGAGTGAAGGAAGGATATGAGGGATGGAGTGAAGGAAGGATAGGAGGGATGGAGTGAAGGAAGGATAGGAGGGATGGAGTGAGGAAGGATAGGAGGGATGGATGGAGTGAAGGAAGGATGAGGGATGGAGTGAAGGAAGGATAGGAGGGATGAGTGAAGGAAGGATAGGAGGGATGGAGTGAGGAAGGATAGGAGGGATGGATGGAGTGAAGGAAGGATATGAGGGATGGAGTGAAGGAAGGATAGGAGGGATGAGTGAAGGAAGGATAGGAGGGATGGATGGAGTGAAGGAAGGATATGAGGGATGGAGTGAAGGAAGGATAGGAGGGATGGAGTGAGGAAGGATAGGAGGGATGGATGGAGTGAAGGAAGGATATGAGGGATGGAGTGAAGGAAGGATAGGAGGGATGGAGTGAGGAAGGGTAGAGGAGGGAAATAGGTGGAAAGCTGTTGTTTTAGCTTCCCTCAGGTGATTTACCTGGAACCTGTGAGGGGAGGAAAGACGCTCACCTAATGGGGTGGCATACATACAGTCCATATGTATCCTACCTCCCAGTTACAAACACATACATGTAGACATCGTCCCTACTGGCCAGCGATACATTGGGTTTATTTTAGAGTAACACTAGTGACACAACTATTTGAAGTTTACACAACACGAGAGAGAGAGCAAGATAGACTTTTTAAAAGATTACCTTTATTTAACTAGGTAAATCAGTTAAGAACAAATTCTTATTTACAATGACAGCCTACCGGGGAACAGTGGGTTAACTGCCTTGTTCAGGATGACAGATTTTTACCTTGTCGGCTCGGGGATCCAATCCAACCTTTCGGTTACTGGCCCAACACTCTAACCACTAGGCTATCTGCTGCCCAAAGAGAGATATAGATATATATAGAGAGGGAGATATATAGATAGATAAGATTAGATTAGATAGATAAAGAGCTAGATATATATATATATATATAGAGAGAGAGAGAGAGGGAGATATAGAGGTAGATGGATAGAGAGGTAGATGGATATATAGAGAGAGAGATAGAGAGAGAGAGAGAGAGAACCAGACAAGACACTTCCTGCATGGAATCTTCTCAGGTTTTGGCCTGCCATATGAGTTTTGTTATACTCACAGACACCATTCAAACTGTTTTAGAAACTTTAGAGTGTTTTCCATCCAAATCTACTAATTATATGCATATTCTCGTTTCTGGGTAAGAGTAGTAACCAGTTTATCCGGCCGTGAAAATACTGCCCCCTAGCCCCAACAGGTTAATGAAGAATGCAAAAATCTAAGAAAGAAATTGGGAAACCTGTCCAACCAAAACATAGAGACCCAGAAAACCTGAGTCTACACCTTCACTATGTTGAATCACTAAAACAATACAGAAATATACTACGGAAAAAGAAGGAACAGCTCGTCAGACACCAGCTCAATGTAACTGAAGAATCCATTGAATGTAACCACTTCTAGGAAAATTGGAAAACACTAAACAAACAACAACACAAATAATTATCTATTCAAAATGGTGATGTATGGGTAAACCACTTCTCCAATCTTTTTGGCTCTATAACAAAGAACAAACAGCAAAAACATATACATGATCAAATACACATCTTATAATCAACAATTAAAGACTACCAGAACCTACTGGATTCTCCAATTACCTTGAATGAACTACAGGACAAAATAAATCCAAAAAAGTGGAGACAAATTTGACCCCAATAACTACTGTGGGATATGTGTCAACAGCAACCTTGGGAAAATCCTCCGCATTATCATTAACAGCAGACTCGTACATTTCCTCAGTGAAAACAATGTACTGAGCAAATGTCAAATTGGCTTTTTACCAAATTATCGTACGACAGACCACGTATTCACCCTGCACACCCTAATTAACAATCAAACAAACCAAAACAAATCAAAGGCAAAGTCTTCTCATGCTTTGTTGATTTAAAAAAAAGCCTTTGACTCAATTTGACATGAGGGTCTGCTATACAAATTGATGGAAAGTGGTGTTGGGGGAAAAACATACGACATTATAAAATCCATGTACACAAACAGCAAGTGTGCGGTTAAAATAGGCAAAAGACACACACATTTCTTTCCTCAGGACCAGAGAATGAGACAGGGATGCAGCTTAAGCCCCACCCTCTTCAACATATATATCAATGAATTGGCGACGGCACTAGAAAAGTCTGCACCACCCGGCCTCACTATACTAGAATCTGAAGTCAAATGTCTACTGTTTGCTGATGATCTGGTGCTTTTGTCACCAACCAAGGAGGGCCTACAGCAGCACCTAGATCTTCTGCACAGATTCTGCCAGACCTGGGCCCTGACAGTAAATCTCAGTAAGACAAAAATAATGTTGTTCCAAAAAAGGTCCATTTGTCACGACCACAAATACAAATTCCATCTAGACACCATTGCCCTACAGCACACAAAAAAACTATACATACCTTGGTCTAAACATCAGCACCACAGGTAACTTCCACAAAGCTGTGAAAGATCTGAGAGACAAGGCAAGAAGGGCATTCTATGCAATTCCCAAACCTTCCATAACAAAGCCATCACCTACAGTGAGATGAACCTGGAGAAGAGTTCCCTAAGCAAGCTGGTCCTGGGGCTCTGTTCACAAACACAAACATACCCCACAGAGCCCCAGGACAGCAACACAATTAGAACCAACCAAATCATGAGAAAACAAAAAGATAATTACTTGACACATTGGAAAGAATTAACAAAAAAACTGAGCAAACTATAATGCTATTTGGCCCTAAACAGAGAGTACACAGTGGCAGAATACCTGACCACTGTGACTGACCCAAACTTAAGGAAAGCTTTGACTATGTACAGACTCAGTGAGCATAGCCTTGCTATTGAGAAAGGCAGGCTATGTGCACACTGCCCACAAAATGAGGGGGAAACTGAGCTGCACTTCCTAACCTCCTGCCAAATGTATGACCATATTAGAGATACATATTTCCCTCAGATTACACAGATCTACAAAGTATTCGAAAACAAACCCGATTTTGATAAGCTCCCATATCTACTGGGTGAAATACCACAGTGTGCCATCACAGCAGCAAGATTTGTGACCTGTTGCCACAAGAAAAGGTCAACCAGTGAAGTACAAACACCATTGTAAATATACAACCCATATTTATGCTTATTTATTTTCCCTTTTGTACTTTAACCATTTGCACATTGTTACAACACTGTTTATAGACATAATATGACATTTGTAATGTCTTTATTCTTTTGGAACTTCTGTGAGTGTAATGTTTACTGTTCATTTTATTGTTTATTTCACTTGTGTATATGATCTACTTAACTTCCTTTGGCAATGTTAACATATGTTTCCCATGCCAATAAAGACCCTTGAATTGAATTGATAGAGAGATAGATAGAGAGAGAGATAGCTAGAGGTAGATAGAGAGGTAGATAGAGAGTTAGATAGAGAGATAGACAGACAGGCAGTGACTGAATCATCAAACATCAGCCAGCCAGCAAGGTGTGTGTGTGTGTGTTTGTGTGTGTATAGCAGCTCTGCCTGCTGCAACAAGATCTCAGAGTTTCACTTTGAAATTAGACGTATTATGTCTATTTTTTGCTCATTAATTCTGTGTGGTTAAAGGGTTCATTTCACGTGGTTACAGGGTTAGACAGAAACAACTCAAAGGGTTAAGTTTAGGTTTTATTCCGAGTGGTTGAGGTCAGGGCCGTGGTTTGGAGAAGGCTCAAAACATAATAATTATAAACAATGCGCTGTTTCCATCAGGTAGCATCAAGTATTCTCCCGGCTTGCTAGAGCATTGTGAACTGCTGTGGTGCAGTGGTCTGAGCAGCAAGCTGGGGTCAGAGCAGTGCACTCCAAGCATCATGAGTTCACGCAAGTGCTAGGCAATCAACTTTTTATTTTAGGGGGAGCAATGAGGAAGGAATATAACGACGGTCTCAGGACTTTTTCAAACATCAGAAATGGACGTCTATTTTTAGTGATCAGCCTGCTGCGACAGCCTCCTGCCTATGCACACACGCGCTCCTTTGAAAGCGGTGTAGTTAGATGTGTGCATTACCCTGCAATTTCTGTCCATCGAGCCTTTCAGACTAAATTAGCTTGGCCATATTTATCACTTGCCAAAACTGCCAACCGGTGTTAAACTTTAAAGTTAGTTTCTACATTTCATTTCCCCAGAGTCCAGCCCACCAGGAGTCAGACAGAATTCACAATGAGCTGCCTTTGGGCGAAATGTTCTCTCTGTTTTCCACCCCTCACTGAAAAGAAAAGAAACACATGAAGAATAGGAAGAGAAGAAGAGAAGAGATGGATGAGGAGGGCTATTAGACAACACACAGAGACATGCATGCACACATCATACACACACACACACACACACACACACACACACACACACACACTTAGGTACATTACTGCTTGCTTTCTACAATGAATCCAACCCATTCAACATATAATAAAAGTCCCTGTTCTAATATCCATCCCTAGGTAGTCAATAGAACACAACTCAGGTCGACAGTGTAGCTATCAACCTATCTCTTTTCATGGATGTGAACCACACAGCAGCTAGAAGCTGTAGCCCATAATGTTAGGGACGCTACTTGTTAGTGGGGTATAAATACAGGGGTCTGCATCACAGATGGGGAGAGAGGATAAAGAGCGCCATCCATCAGTCTCCCAGGGGAGCCGGGACAAATTAAAGCCTATAAAAGGCCTCATTACTGGGGGCAGCACTCCTGTCTCCAGCCCCCTCATCTCTCTACATCAGCTCCTCCCTCCACACTGAACTGAGCACTACGCCATCAGGGGGAAATTACACACATAAAGCACTGAGGAATCCGGCGCCCGCGCTAATATGTTCCACCATGACAATGTCCACAGGCACTCACTGATTCATTCTCTAGTCCATGTGTGTGTGTGTGTGTGTGTGTGTGTGTGTGTGTGTGTGTGTGTGTGTGTGTGTGTGTGTCACTACTGCATCCTTTGCATACTGCAATTTAATTGATTGTTATAGCAGTGTGATGATAAAACCATTTTTTACTATAATTTCACTATAGAGTCTTTTCAATCATTCTGACTCATGTGCGCTTCGTAATTAGTACCCTTAAACTGAGTCAAGGCCCTGTGGTCCAGACCCTCTCGTTGACTACACTAAAACACTCCATTTTATATCACTCTGAAGTCAAGTCCTGAGGCTGTGTCTGTGTGAACACCCCAGCAGCTCTGCTCTAGGGAGGTGCCCATTAAAGATATGATGAGACAGAGAAGGTGTGAGACGTCAGCCTGGCATGGCTGCAGGGTTGACCGCTGGCTGCACACGCCTGCCTAGAAAACACACACCCATGTACCCAGTACCAGTCTACCAGTGACCAGGCAACAGAGGCAGAGTGAGTGAGGGAGTGAGGGAGTGAGTGAGTGAGTGAGTGAGTGAGTGAGTGAGTGAGTGAGTGAGTGAGTGAGTGAGTGAGTGAGTGAGTGAGTGAGTGAGTGAGTGAGTGAGTGAGTGAGTGAGTGAGTGAGTGAGTGAGTGAGTGAGAGAGAGAAAGAGAAAGAGAGTGACAGAGACAGTGACAGAGAGAGACAGAGAGAGAGAGAGAGAGACAGAGAGAGACAGAGACAGAGAGAGAGAGACAGAGATAAAGAGAGAAATAAAAAATAAAGAGAAATAGAGATCTGAGGGATTAGATAGAAGGGAGGGAAAGGAGAAAGTGAAAGTCAGCGTGGGAACCTTATAAACCCAAAACCCCATTGGCTCCTTTCTCCCAAAACCCATCCCCTTCCTCCATCCCGGTCCTGAATTAGCCTACAGACTAAGTACAGAGTTATATGAGAGACTTTGAATTTCATCAATATGTGGGTGAAGAAATATCTGCTGAATCCCTTGAAATGAATTATTGACTGTCTCTAGTGGCGCTGAAGCGTCGGAGCTGGAGCCTAAGAACAGCCACGGCTAGGGGAATCTTTAATATCAGCTATTTCTGTGGTGTGTGACATGCAAACTGTCCCGCCTTCTTCCTGTTCACCACGCACCATTCAACCTGGCCCTAAAAATAGGCTATATTATAGTTTCAGGTTGGTTGGTGAGGACGAAGACTTATGAGGATGCGATTAAAGAGGAGACTGAGGTAGCGCTAGCTTGTTAGCGCACCGTTTACCCAGAGAAAACCTAGTCTGATTACACTTTGACAGCTACAATTGCGCTGGGGAGAGGAGAGAGGTTGATGGAACCTAACTCATCCACACAGCCTGCTAGATGAGATGGTGTGTACGGCTCTTGAGGGGATTGGTTCTAGCGTTCGCCCGCAGGGACCGCCATACAAGAAAGAAGCTTGTGTAACATCTCATTTTATTTGCCTCACCGAAATATTTCTAACCCCCCAGTTTTTGACTCAAATTTGCGCGCACAAACCGCATACTCAATTATTATTTGCATTAAATAATTAATAGGCCAATGGTACCAGTATGGGCCTTAGGAGTCGGTGCGTTGTGCATCCAGCCCGCCACCGCACATTCTTTTAAGACAAACATGACAGAGAAGAGAACTTCAGTCCTGGTAGTCCTCATTTAAATCAAGTTGGAGAAAAAAAAAGACACTATTGATTCCAAAGTCTGCTACTCTACTTGTGCTCAGCCTGCTTGCCTTCCAAAACATATTTTTTTTTGGGGGGGGGGGGTCCCCATAGAGGCTAAAACAAAGCCGATGGATGGACTTGTTTGAGGCTAAAAGAGTGGTACGCAGCATGGGGTAGAGCTCCAACTAGGAACAAGAACAGAAGAAAGAGATGTTGTAAACCTCAACACTTCAACTCAAACCTGACCACTGTATCCATGACAACCAGGTGTAACTGACTTGACTGTAGTAACAGTACAACGTGTCGAACAATGTCCACTCAGACTCATACCCATAATGCCCCACACTGGGATAGCACCTTGTGTGCACCATCCTTCTACATACAGGTTCCTTTGTAACAAGAACACTACTGCCACAATGGGGATGTCAGGTGCAATTTCCATTTGCCGACAACAAGGCAACATTTATGGTTCATAAATACCGAAAGAACAAAAAAAAACACACAGACATTGAAAGAAGCAGCCTGCCTTCGAGTGTAAGGTAGCAATTAGACATAATGTGTACACAGCAGCCTCTCTCCCTTTCTCTCCATCTCTCTCTCCCTCTCTCTGTCTAACTCAGCTGTAGGATAAACAGAGAGATAACAATGTGACCACAGTCTAATTGCCGCTGTGACTGCTGTGACTGTGGTGACTGTGGTGACTGTTGCCCATCACTGCAGAGCGGTGGGGCTCATTATTCGCTGGCGGTTGGCGGTGATGATTTGACACAGTTTGATCTCCGTGTAACCAATTGCAGGGCTCCTACAGCTACAGTAGGATTTGTTTATGGATTGATTGATCAAAGGGACGCATCCATCTCCATGTTTGTTTCATGTAAACATTCCGGGGAGACAGTTTGAGTTTTGTTGTGCTACTATAGCAACAGTAGAATGTGAGTGTTGACCACACTGAATGTGAGGATGGATACGTGGAGTATTTAGTTGTTTTTCTTTACTGTTTGGACACTTCCTTAATTATAATCGGTGGTGTGAAAAGTACTCAATTGTCATACTTGAGTAAAAGTAAAGATACCTTAATAAAAAGTGACTCAAGTAAAAGTGAAAGTCCCCCAGCAAAATGCTACTTGGGTAAAAGTCTAAAAGTATTTGGTTTTAAATATACTTAAGTATCAAAAGTAAATGCAATTGATCAAATGTACTTAAGTATCAAAAGTAAAAGTATAAACCATTTCAAATTCCTTATAAAAAGCAAACCAGACGGTTTACAAACGAAGCATTTGTGTTTAGTGAGTCCACTAGATCAGAGGTAGTAGGGATGACCAGGGAGGTTCTCTTGACAAGTGTGCGAACTGAACCATTTTCCTGTCAAAATAAGTACTTTTGGATGTCAGGGAAAATGTATGGAGTAAAAAGTATATTATTTTCTTTAGAAATGTAGTGAAGTAAAAGTAAAAGTTGGCAAAAATAGAGTTAGTAAAGTACTTAAGTAGTACTTTCAAGTAGTTTTACTTAAGTGCTTCACACCACTGAGTATAATCATCTATTGTCATGCTGACACTGCAATTACTCAACAGCTAACCGTAGCAAATGTGAAACTGATGGATTTTAAAATGTATCCATGGGTTGTTATTGTCCTTTTATGTACTGTTTTGAGTTGATGCATGGATAGACAGTTTGTTGTAGATCGTATGTAACACATGATTTAGTTACATACAATCTACAACAAACTGTCTATCAATGCATCAGAGGAGGCTGGTTGGAGGAGCTATTGGAGGACGGGCTCATTGTAATGGCTGGAATTGAATTAATGTAACAGCATCAAACACATCAAAAGTCTGTAAACCACGTTAGACTCCGTTCCATATATTCCATTCCAATGAGACTGTCCTCCTATAGCTCCTCCCACCAGCCTCCTCTGGTGCACATCAACAATAATGTCGGTTCAGTTTAACATTTCACACTCTGTCCAAATTTTGGGGAGTTCTCTGTGCTCTTCTTCTCTTTCCTAAGACGGGCCCCATCTTCCATCTGTAAGCGCACAATAATTCTTATAATGAGAAGACAAGAAGATTTTGAAGAACTCCCTGTATTCCACATTTGACTGTGTATCCCCAAAACACTATCCCAGCCTAGCGTATCTCCTCTCCCTCTTTGATGAGAAGCTTTCATGTGAAAAGTCGAGAATAACTACATTGGTTAGGGTCCTAAAGATACAGTACCAGCAACAATAACATGCAGTGTGGGTCGGTTTCTAGAGCAACAGTATGGTAATCTTCAGGAAGTGCTTGTTCATGTTAAAGCTGAGATCCGCGATAGGCGAAACAGCGCCACTAGCCGACCCAGGGCATTTGTTATTGTTTTTGTATTGAGGAAATGAGCATCCAACATCGAGGTAAAAAACAACAAAATGGTGGCACTCTGCTGTTCTGTCACGCGTGCAGTGATGTGCTGTGACGTCAGAGGGAGAAAGAAAATGTGCTGGTTGTTTGAAGTAACGTCTTTGCTGTTGTAATATTGCAAATGGACGTGGCAGTTTCACCGCTACGGACTGCAGCTTTAAGGTCGTCCAGTAACCTAGAATAAGATGGAATCAAGGAAATGTCACACAGTAGTGACATCTATTCTGAATATAATGAAATAAACATTAACAAAAGAACAGTCCATGTCTTCAGATGTTCATTCATTTCAACATTGGACTTGGACATCTTGGACAAGAAATGAAAAATACCAGTGACAGATTTGCCGGCCAAAAATATGACACTGACAACGACCTTTTTAATCAAATGCAGATCCCCATTACTTGTAGGAACATTCAATGCTATGACTTTTATTGCTGCAATTCATTCTGCTTAACTGAAATTCTATGTGTCACTGTTGGTCTTTGCAGGTGTCATTTTGGCGAGGTGTGTTCTGGTGCGCCTTCCTCAGTCATGCTGAGGAGAAATACCTTCTGAGAGGAGACCCGTGAGCTCCACCTTGCTGTTGTCACTGCTCGTTTAGCTCTCGCAGGTTAAAACCCCCAACGAGGTGAGACGTCTGTCACACACTCACACAAAAGCGCGCACGCACGCACACACACACAACGTTGAGTTTCACTGACACACACACACACAGGCCCTACACTTTAAAGTAGCAGACAGCAGCACTAGTGCCCCATGAATAGTGAGTACTGTTAGAGCCCACGGTTTACAGAGGATCACAACCTGCAGTAGCATCCTGCTGAAAGGGCTTTGGGGAATTACACTAGTATCTTTATTTACACAACTAGCTGCATCATGAAGCATTTACCACTCAACGGGTGTGTGTGTGTGTGTGTGTGTGTGTGTGTGTGTGTGTGTGTGTGTGTGTGTGTGTGTGTGTGTGTGTGTGTGTGTGTGTGTGTGTGGTGTGTGTGTGTGCGTGCGTGCGTGCGTGCGTGCGTGCGTGCGTGCGTGCGTGCGTGCGTGTGTGCGCGCGCGTGTGTGCGTGTGTGCGTGTGTGCGCGCATGTGTGTATATGGGGTGTGTGTACAGTATATTTAACAGAGGGGGAAATACTGTAGCCAATGAGAGAAAGAGAAATGCAACAGATCCCCGCTCCAGTGTGTGTGTGTGTGTGTGTGTGTGTGTGGCCTGGTTGGGGTCATTAGAGGCAGCTTG
>NC_138294.1:20446606-20476606 GCF_965601325.2 Salmo salar
GCAGCAACTCACCGCCGGTCTGAGCAGCGCTGCTCCCCGCTAATTCAAAGCAATTCTATTCTCCCACCACCACCACCTCTAACGAATTACACTACTTTCTCCGCTTCTCTACTGTACAGACAGGAAGCGCCTCGTCTCACCATCTATAACACAGGCCTCCCAGCCACTATTAAACCAAGATGTTCAGATCGGGGACGAAACGAAACGCATCATCAAAACAACACAACGTCGCGGCGGCGTGCAACACAGGAGGGGGATAAGTGGCAAAGAGGCCTAAGAAGAAGAGAGAAGAAGAGAGGAGAGAAGAAGAAAAACGCTGTAGTTTACTAGTTGATAAAAACAATGCTTGCTTATGCCAGCAGAAACAGGCTTAAATACACCCCCATGAATATGCAATTTCTGTGTGAGGAGCCTGACAACAAAGGGTATCGTGTTGTTTTTGATGACGCTAGGGTATCGCTGGTGAGGCTAGGGTGTCGGTCGTGTGCCAGCCAGCATGTGGAACAACAAGGGACAGACAAGGCAGGGGCCTACTTACCTACTGAGGCATCCTACAGTTACCTGTGTCTGCGTTTTTCACTGTGAGAATATGCGTGAGCCGGGGACGTGTGTGCATTTGTGGATGTGTGCGTGCCTGAATAAGAAGTGAGGAATACTGGCATTTAAAGTCAGCCTATTAACATCTGAAAAATGACATTTAGGTTTTGGGCCTTTGAGGGTAAATGAAGCAGCTCCAGTCTGAACGAACAGCAGGTGAGAAATGGAAAAAGGGGTCACTCACTGACTGTGTCTAATGTGGTTATGTGGTTACCGTGGACACAATGGTGTCACAGTGGTGTCACCGTGGTGACAGGATGAGGGACGAGGGTGCGGCGTCTGAATGGTAGATATACATGTACAGATGGGCTCTGTTGACCCGAGTCGTGTTCCTCCGCCCGCTTCCTAATGAAGATAGACTGGGGAGTTCTCATTGGTTCTCATGTTTCATATGTTTCCTCAATGGAAAAGGATATCAAGGATCTTGCTAGCATCCAATAGGACAAAACCTCCACAAAACTGTTGTTTTCTGTACAACATTTGTTTAACAAAGAGAAAGCTAAGAAGAAATTATCTCTGTTGGTATCGTTCAGGTGCTTAGAAAGAGGCCTTTGAATCCTGGCAGAGCCAACAGAGTGTAAATAAACACTGAACAACAAGCGCTCAACAACGACACTGTCAAACAGTCACATCAAGAAGTGTCAAAAGTTCAGCCCTTTCAATTACACGCATTTTAATATTCATGTCAGAGTCCCTCGGCTAATTAACATGCACCGTTTAAAAAAAAAAGTCTAATTGTTCAAGAAAACTGTGTTTTATGTTGCGGCAGTGGTAATAACTAATGATGGATGAATTGCATTAGCATACATTTCATCATACCCAGACCAAGAGAATATCTGATCATTGTGCCACAGAGAATTGCTCTAAGTTAGAGGAAGTTAATTTCATTATCTCCTCCTCCCTCCTCCTCCCTTGTTCGTTTAAAGCCCCGTCGCTTTACAATAATTGGAAAACAGAATAAAAGATTAGCTTTTTACTGGATGACGGGACGCTAATAAAGTATGATGGAATGTTAGCGTAGTAGCGTTACACAGGGATTAGCTGACAATTATAGACAGGCAGTCTTATAGACGGGATAGGATGGTGGAGGACCCACCTCTTCGTCTACTTTACAGTACAGTACCATCGGGAATCCTTATAGCAGACCGGGCTCTACTGTGGATTACAGGCTAATTGCTAATGTTACATAAGGCATAGGAGAGGGTCTTGGGGGTTGAGGTTTGGTCCTTTTATGGCTATAACGGAGAATGAGACACAGGTCTAATCAGGCCCTGTTTAAACATAACAACTATGCTATAGATCAAGGAATAGGTCAATCACACTAACAATTACAAAAACCATTACCAGCACAAGAGACATCACACACACACACGCAAGCACACGTTCGCACACGTTCGCACACACGCACTGCAGTTGAAAAACAGAGCAATAAACCAGATGTAACTAACAGATTAATCTATCTACACTCAATAACCAACCAACCCTCCCAGCCTCCCTCCAGACCGCTAGAACCAGCAGGGCCCCCCAGACGAGCTGCTCTCCCCTCCCCACTCATCAGTCACCCTGGGCAGCCTCTCCCCGGACGGGGTCCCCCCTGACACCCGTAATGGCTGTTTGATGACCCTCATAAAAGGAGTCAATGTATTGATGGGAGCCCCTTTGAGGACCAACAAAGTCATTTGTATGGGGATCAATTCAGTTCAATTCATAGGAAGAGGAAGGAGGGGAATAGACGGAGGAGAGGGGGATGAGGGGGGAGGATAGAGAGATAGACCAACAAAAAAAAAATTGCATCGCACGTGTGACCTCTCGGATCAGTGAGTGGGCGTGTGTTGACACAGACAATCTGGTGTGATGATAGTCTGTCTGTAGCGTTGACATTGTTATTAAATAATTGAATTGCTCCACAAATCAGATTACCATGTAGTGGGTCTGGGCGCATTATTCTACTGTCTCTATGGATACTATCCTCAATGGGAGGATTTACAGAGGGCTGTTGCAGTCTCGTGTCGGTGTTTGTATAGTCCAAATATGGAGCACTAATGTAAAGGCAATGACGCTCTGCTAATTGTTACTATTTAAAACAAAAATAACTCACCAACAACCTTCAGCTGGCAAACTCCAACAGAGGACCATCCTGGAAGGAGACAAATCAAAGGTAGTGTCTCATAACACCTGAACAACCACAGTTAGTGTCTTATAACACCTGAATAAACAAGGTTAGTGTCTTATAACACCTGAATAAACAAGGTTAGTGTCTTATAACACCTGAATAAACAAGGTTAGTGTCTTATAACACCTGAATAAACACAGTTAGTGTCTTATAACACCTGAATAAACAAGGTTAGTGTCTTATAACACCTGAATAAACAAGGTTAGTGTCTTATAACACCTGAATAAACAAGGTTAGTGTCTTATAACACCTGAATAAACAAAGGTAGTGTCTCATAACACCTGAATAAACAAGGTTAGTGTCTTATAACACCTGAATAAACAAGGTTAGTGTCTTAATACACCTGAATAAACAAGGTTAGTGTCTTATAACACCTGAATAAACAAAGGTAGTGTCTTATAACACCTGAATAAACAAGGTTAGTGTCTTATAACACCTGAAAAAACAAAGGTAGTGTCTCATAACACCTGAATAGACAAGGTTAGTGTCTTATAACACCTGAATAAACAAAGTTAGTGTCTTAATACGCCTGAATAAACAAGGTTAGTGTCTTATAACACCTGAATAAACAAAGTTAGTGTCTTAATACACCTGAATAAACAAGGTTAGTGTCTTAATACACCTGAATAAACAAGGTTAGTGTCTTATAACACCTGAATAAACAAGGTTAGTGTCTTAATACACCTGAATAAACAAGGTTAGTGTCTTAATACACCTGAATAAACAAAGTTAGTGTCTTATAACACCTGAATAAACAAGGTTAGTGTCTTATAACACCTGAATAAACAAGGTTAGTGTCTTATAACACCTGAATAAACACAGTTAGTGTCTTATAACACCTGAATAAACAAGGTTAGTGTCTTAATACACCTGAATAAACAAGGTTAGTGTCTTATAACACCTGAATAAACAAGGTTAGTGTCTTATAACACCTGAATAAACAAGGTTAGTGTCTTATAACACCTGAATAAACAAGGTTAGTGTCTTATAACACCTGAATAAACAAAGTTAGTGTCTTATAACACCTGAATAAACAAAGGTAGTGTCTCATAACACCTGAATAAACAAGGTTAGTGTCTTATAACACCTGAATAAACAAGGTTAGTGTCTTAATACACCTGAATAAACAAGGTTAGTGTCTTATAACACCTGAATAAACAAGGTTAGTGTCTTATAACACCTGAATAAACAAGGTTAGTGTCTTATAACACCTGAATAAACACAGTTAGTGTCTTATAACACCTGAATAAACAAAGTTAGTGTCTTATAACACCTGAATAAACAAGGTTAGTGTCTTATAACACCTGAATAAACAAGGTTAGTGTCTTATAACACCTGAATAAACAAAGTTAGTGTCTTATAACACCTGAATAAACAAGGTTAGTGTCTTATAACACCTGAATAAACACAGTTAGTGTCTTATAACACCTGAATAAACAAGGTTAGTGTCTTAATACACCTGAATAAACAAGGTTAGTGTCTTATAACACCTGAATAAACAAGGTTAGTGTCTTATAACACCTGAATAAACAAGGTTAGTGTCTTATAACACCTGAATAAACAAAGGTAGTGTCTCATAACACCTGAATAAACAAGGTTAGTGTCTTATAACACCTGAATAAACAAGGTTAGTGTCTTAATACACCTGAATAAACAAGGTTAGTGTCTTATAACACCTGAATAAACAAAGGTAGTGTCTTATAACACCTGAATAAACAAGGTTAGTGTCTTATAACACCTGAAAAAACAAAGGTAGTGTCTCATAACACCTGAATAGACAAGGTTAGTGTCTTATAACACCTGAATAAACAAAGTTAGTGTCTTAATACGCCTGAATAAACAAGGTTAGTGTCTTATAACACCTGAATAAACAAAGTTAGTGTCTTAATACACCTGAATAAACAAGGTTAGTGTCTTAATACACCTGAATAAACAAGGTTAGTGTCTTATAACACCTGAATAAACAAGGTTAGTGTCTTAATACACCTGAATAAACAAGGTTAGTGTCTTAATACACCTGAATAAACAAAGTTAGTGTCTTATAACACCTGAATAAACAAGGTTAGTGTCTTATAACACCTGAATAAACAAGGTTAGTGTCTTATAACACCTGAATAAACACAGTTAGTGTCTTATAACACCTGAATAAACAAGGTTAGTGTCTTAATACACCTGAATAAACAAGGTTAGTGTCTTATAACACCTGAATAAACAAGGTTAGTGTCTTATAACACCTGAATAAACAAGGTTAGTGTCTTATAACACCTGAATAAACAAGGTTAGTGTCTTATAACACCTGAATAAACAAAGTTAGTGTCTTATAACACCTGAATAAACAAAGGTAGTGTCTCATAACACCTGAATAAACAAGGTTAGTGTCTTATAACACCTGAATAAACAAGGTTAGTGTCTTAATACACCTGAATAAACAAGGTTAGTGTCTTATAACACCTGAATAAACAAAGGTAGTGTCTTATAACACCTGAATAAACAAGGTTAGTGTCTTATAACACCTGAAAAAACAAAGTTAGTGTCTTAATACACCTGAATAAACAAGGTTAGTGTCTTAATACACCTGAATAAACAAGGTTAGTGTCTTATAACACCTGAATAAACAAGGTTAGTGTCTTAATACACCTGAATAAACAGAGTTAGTGTCTTATAACACCTGAATAAACAAGGTTAGTGTCTTATAACACCTGAATAAACAAGGTTAGTGTCTTATAACACCTGAATAAACACAGTTAGGGTCTTATAACACCTGAATAAACAAGGTTAGTGTCTTAATACACCTGAATAAACAAGGTTAGTGTCTTATAACACCTGAATAAACAAGGTTAGTGTCTTATAACACCTGAATAAACAAGGTTAGTGTCTTATAACACCTGAATAAACAAGGTTAGTGTCTTAATACACCTGAATAAACAAGGTTAGTGTCTTATAACACCTGAATAAACAAAGGTAGTGTCTTATAACACCTGAATAAACAAGGTTAGTGTCTTATAACACCTGAAAAAACAAAGGTAGTGTCTCATAACACCTGAATAAACAAGGTTAGTGTCTTATAACACCTGAATAAACAAAGTTAGTGTCTTAATACGCCTGAATAAACAAGGTTAGTGTCTTATAACACCTGAATAAACAAAGTTAGTGTCTTAATACACCTGAATAAACACAGTTAGTGTCTTATAACACCTGAATAAACAAGGTTAGTGTCTTATAACACCTGAATAAACAAGGTTAGTGTCTTATAACACCTGAATAAACAAGGTTAGTGTCTTATAACACCTGAATAAACAAGGTTAGTGTCTTATAACACCTGAATAAACAAAGTTAGTGTCTTATAACACCTGAATAAACAAAGGTAGTGTCTCATAACACCTGAATAAACAAGGTTAGTGTCTTATAACACCTGAATAAACAAGGTTAGTGTCTTAATACACCTGAATAAACAAGGTTAGTGTCTTATAACACCTGAATAAACAAGGTTAGTGTCTTATAACACCTGAATAAACAAGGTTAGTGTCTTATAACACCTGAATAAACACAGTTAGTGTCTTATAACACCTGAATAAACAAAGTTAGTGTCTTATAACACCTGAATAAACAAGGTTAGTGTCTTATAACACCTGAATAAACAAGGTTAGTGTCTTATAACACCTGAATAAACAAAGTTAGTGTCTTATAACACCTGAATAAACAAGGTTAGTGTCTTATAACACCTGAATAAACACAGTTAGTGTCTTATAACACCTGAATAAACAAGGTTAGTGTCTTAATACACCTGAATAAACAAGGTTAGTGTCTTATAACACCTGAATAAACAAGGTTAGTGTCTTATAACACCTGAATAAACAAGGTTAGTGTCTTATAACACCTGAATAAACAAAGGTAGTGTCTCATAACACCTGAATAAACAAGGTTAGTGTCTTATAACACCTGAATAAACAAGGTTAGTGTCTTAATACACCTGAATAAACAAGGTTAGTGTCTTATAACACCTGAATAAACAAAGGTAGTGTCTTATAACACCTGAATAAACAAGGTTAGTGTCTTATAACACCTGAAAAAACAAAGGTAGTGTCTCATAACACCTGAATAGACAAGGTTAGTGTCTTATAACACCTGAATAAACAAAGTTAGTGTCTTAATACGCCTGAATAAACAAGGTTAGTGTCTTATAACACCTGAATAAACAAAGTTAGTGTCTTAATACACCTGAATAAACAAGGTTAGTGTCTTAATACACCTGAATAAACAAGGTTAGTGTCTTATAACACCTGAATAAACAAGGTTAGTGTCTTAATACACCTGAATAAACAAGGTTAGTGTCTTAATACACCTGAATAAACAAAGTTAGTGTCTTATAACACCTGAATAAACAAGGTTAGTGTCTTATAACACCTGAATAAACAAGGTTAGTGTCTTATAACACCTGAATAAACACAGTTAGTGTCTTATAACACCTGAATAAACAAGGTTAGTGTCTTAATACACCTGAATAAACAAGGTTAGTGTCTTATAACACCTGAATAAACAAGGTTAGTGTCTTATAACACCTGAATACACAAGGTTAGTGTCTTATAACACCTGAATAAACAAGGTTAGTGTCTTATAACACCTGAATAAACAAAGTTAGTGTCTTATAACACCTGAATAAACAAAGGTAGTGTCTCATAACACCTGAATAAACAAGGTTAGTGTCTTATAACACCTGAATAAACAAGGTTAGTGTCTTAATACACCTGAATAAACAAGGTTAGTGTCTTATAACACCTGAATAAACAAAGGTAGTGTCTTATAACACCTGAATAAACAAGGTTAGTGTCTTATAACACCTGAAAAAACAAAGTTAGTGTCTTAATACACCTGAATAAACAAGGTTAGTGTCTTAATACACCTGAATAAACAAGGTTAGTGTCTTATAACACCTGAATAAACAAGGTTAGTGTCTTAATACACCTGAATAAACAGAGTTAGTGTCTTATAACACCTGAATAAACAAGGTTAGTGTCTTATAACACCTGAATAAACAAGGTTAGTGTCTTATAACACCTGAATAAACACAGTTAGGGTCTTATAACACCTGAATAAACAAGGTTAGTGTCTTAATACACCTGAATAAACAAGGTTAGTGTCTTATAACACCTGAATAAACAAGGTTAGTGTCTTATAACACCTGAATAAACAAGGTTAGTGTCTTATAACACCTGAATAAACAAGGTTAGTGTCTTATAACACCTGAATAAACAAAGTTAGTGTCTTATAACACCTGAATAAACAAAGGTAGTGTCTCATAACACCTGAATAAACAAGGTTAGTGTCTTATAACACCTGAATAAACAAGGTTAGTGTCTTAATACACCTGAATAAACAAGGTTAGTGTCTTATAACACCTGAATAAACAAAGGTAGTGTCTTATAACACCTGAATAAACAAGGTTAGTGTCTTATAACACCTGAAAAAACAAAGGTAGTGTCTCATAACACCTGAATAAACAAGGTTAGTGTCTTATAACACCTGAATAAACAAAGTTAGTGTCTTAATACGCCTGAATAAACAAGGTTAGTGTCTTATAACACCTGAATAAACAAAGTTAGTGTCTTAATACACCTGAATAAACACAGTTAGTGTCTTATAACACCTGAATAAACAAGGTTAGTGTCTTATAACACCTGAATAAACAAGGTTAGTGTCTTATAACACCTGAATAAACAAGGTTAGTGTCTTATAACACTTAAATAAACAAGGTTAGTGTCTTAATACGCCTGAATAAACAAGGTTAGTGTCTTATAACACCTGAATAAACAAAGTTAGTGTCTTAATACACCTGAATAAACAAGGTTAGTGTCTTATAACACCTAAATAAACAAAGGTTAGTGTCTTATAACACCTGAATAAACAAAGTTAGTGTCTTAATACACCTGAATAAACACAGTTAGTGTCTTATAACACCTGAATAAACAAGGTTAGTGTCTTATAACACCTGAATAAACAAGGTTAGTGTCTTATAACACCTGAATAAACAAAGGTAGTGTCTCATAACACCTGAATAAACAAGGTTAGTGTCTTATAACACCTGAATAAACAAAGTTAGTGTCTTAATACGCCTGAATAAACAAGGTTAGTGTCTTATAACACCTGAATAAACACAGTTAGTGTCTTATAACACCTGAATAAACAAGGTTAGTGTCTTAATACACCTGAATAAACAAGGTTAGTGTCTTATAACACCTGAATAAACAAGGTTAGTGTCTTATAACACCTGAATAAACAAGGTTAGTGTCTTATAACACCTGAATAAACAAAGGTAGTGTCTCATAACACCTGAATAAACACAGTTAGTGTCTTATAACACCTGAATAAACAAGGTTAGTGTCTTATAACACCTGAATAAACAAGGTTAGTGTCTTATAACACCTGAATAAACAAGGTTAGTGTCTTATAACACCTGAATAAACAAGGTTAGTGTCTTATAACACCTGAATAAACAAGGTTAGTGTCTTATAACACCTGAATAAACAAAGTTAGTGTCTTATAACACCTGAATAAACAAAGGTAGTGTCTCATAACACCTGAATAAACAAGGTTAGTGTCTTATAACACCTGAATAAACAAGGTTAGTGTCTTAATACACCTGAATAAACAAGGTTAGTGTCTTATAACACCTGAATAAACAAAGGTAGTGTCTTATAACACCTGAATAAACAAGGTTAGTGTCTTATAACACCTGAAAAAACAAAGTTAGTGTCTTAATACACCTGAATAAACAAGGTTAGTGTCTTAATACACCTGAAAAAACAAGGTTAGTGTCTTATAACACCTGAATAAACAAGGTTAGTGTCTTAATACACCTGAATAAACAGAGTTAGTGTCTTATAACACCTGAATAAACAAGGTTAGTGTCTTATAACACCTGAATAAACAAGGTTAGTGTCTTATAACACCTGAATAAACACAGTTAGGGTCTTATAACACCTGAATAAACAAGGTTAGTGTCTTAATACACCTGAATAAACAAGGTTAGTGTCTTATAACACCTGAATAAACAAGGTTAGTGTCTTATAACACCTGAATAAACAAGGTTAGTGTCTTATAACACCTGAATAAACAAGGTTAGTGTCTTAATACACCTGAATAAACAAGGTTAGTGTCTTATAACACCTGAATAAACAAAGGTAGTGTCTTATAACACCTGAATAAACAAGGTTAGTGTCTTATAACACCTGAAAAAACAAAGGTAGTGTCTCATAACACCTGAATAAACAAGGTTAGTGTCTTATAACACCTGAATAAACAAAGTTAGTGTCTTAATACGCCTGAATAAACAAGGTTAGTGTCTTATAACACCTGAATAAACAAAGTTAGTGTCTTAATACACCTGAATAAACACAGTTAGTGTCTTATAACACCTGAATAAACAAGGTTAGTGTCTTATAACACCTGAATAAACAAGGTTAGTGTCTTATAACACCTGAATAAACAAGGTTAGTGTCTTATAACACCTGAATAAACAAGGTTAGTGTCTTATAACACCTGAATAAACAAAGTTAGTGTCTTATAACACCTGAATAAACAAAGGTAGTGTCTCATAACACCTGAATAAACAAGGTTAGTGTCTTATAACACCTGAATAAACAAGGTTAGTGTCTTAATACACCTGAATAAACAAGGTTAGTGTCTTATAACACCTGAATAAACAAGGTTAGTGTCTTATAACACCTGAATAAACAAGGTTAGTGTCTTATAACACCTGAATAAACACAGTTAGTGTCTTATAACACCTGAATAAACAAAGTTAGTGTCTTATAACACCTGAATAAACAAGGTTAGTGTCTTATAACACCTGAATAAACAAGGTTAGTGTCTTATAACACCTGAATAAACAAAGTTAGTGTCTTATAACACCTGAATAAACAAGGTTAGTGTCTTATAACACCTGAATAAACACAGTTAGTGTCTTATAACACCTGAATAAACAAGGTTAGTGTCTTAATACACCTGAATAAACAAGGTTAGTGTCTTATAACACCTGAATAAACAAGGTTAGTGTCTTATAACACCTGAATAAACAAGGTTAGTGTCTTATAACACCTGAATAAACAAAGGTAGTGTCTCATAACACCTGAATAAACAAGGTTAGTGTCTTATAACACCTGAATAAACAAGGTTAGTGTCTTAATACACCTGAATAAACAAGGTTAGTGTCTTATAACACCTGAATAAACAAAGGTAGTGTCTTATAACACCTGAATAAACAAGGTTAGTGTCTTATAACACCTGAAAAAACAAAGGTAGTGTCTCATAACACCTGAATAGACAAGGTTAGTGTCTTATAACACCTGAATAAACAAAGTTAGTGTCTTAATACGCCTGAATAAACAAGGTTAGTGTCTTATAACACCTGAATAAACAAAGTTAGTGTCTTAATACACCTGAATAAACAAGGTTAGTGTCTTAATACACCTGAATAAACAAGGTTAGTGTCTTATAACACCTGAATAAACAAGGTTAGTGTCTTAATACACCTGAATAAACAAGGTTAGTGTCTTAATACACCTGAATAAACAAAGTTAGTGTCTTATAACACCTGAATAAACAAGGTTAGTGTCTTATAACACCTGAATAAACAAGGTTAGTGTCTTATAACACCTGAATAAACACAGTTAGTGTCTTATAACACCTGAATAAACAAGGTTAGTGTCTTAATACACCTGAATAAACAAGGTTAGTGTCTTATAACACCTGAATAAACAAGGTTAGTGTCTTATAACACCTGAATACACAAGGTTAGTGTCTTATAACACCTGAATAAACAAGGTTAGTGTCTTATAACACCTGAATAAACAAAGTTAGTGTCTTATAACACCTGAATAAACAAAGGTAGTGTCTCATAACACCTGAATAAACAAGGTTAGTGTCTTATAACACCTGAATAAACAAGGTTAGTGTCTTAATACACCTGAATAAACAAGGTTAGTGTCTTATAACACCTGAATAAACAAAGGTAGTGTCTTATAACACCTGAATAAACAAGGTTAGTGTCTTATAACACCTGAAAAAACAAAGTTAGTGTCTTAATACACCTGAATAAACAAGGTTAGTGTCTTAATACACCTGAATAAACAAGGTTAGTGTCTTATAACACCTGAATAAACAAGGTTAGTGTCTTAATACACCTGAATAAACAGAGTTAGTGTCTTATAACACCTGAATAAACAAGGTTAGTGTCTTATAACACCTGAATAAACAAGGTTAGTGTCTTATAACACCTGAATAAACACAGTTAGGGTCTTATAACACCTGAATAAACAAGGTTAGTGTCTTAATACACCTGAATAAACAAGGTTAGTGTCTTATAACACCTGAATAAACAAGGTTAGTGTCTTATAACACCTGAATAAACAAGGTTAGTGTCTTATAACACCTGAATAAACAAGGTTAGTGTCTTATAACACCTGAATAAACAAAGTTAGTGTCTTATAACACCTGAATAAACAAAGGTAGTGTCTCATAACACCTGAATAAACAAGGTTAGTGTCTTATAACACCTGAATAAACAAGGTTAGTGTCTTAATACACCTGAATAAACAAGGTTAGTGTCTTATAACACCTGAATAAACAAAGGTAGTGTCTTATAACACCTGAATAAACAAGGTTAGTGTCTTATAACACCTGAAAAAACAAAGGTAGTGTCTCATAACACCTGAATAAACAAGGTTAGTGTCTTATAACACCTGAATAAACAAAGTTAGTGTCTTAATACGCCTGAATAAACAAGGTTAGTGTCTTATAACACCTGAATAAACAAAGTTAGTGTCTTAATACACCTGAATAAACACAGTTAGTGTCTTATAACACCTGAATAAACAAGGTTAGTGTCTTATAACACCTGAATAAACAAGGTTAGTGTCTTATAACACCTGAATAAACAAGGTTAGTGTCTTATAACACTTAAATAAACAAGGTTAGTGTCTTAATACGCCTGAATAAACAAGGTTAGTGTCTTATAACACCTGAATAAACAAAGTTAGTGTCTTAATACACCTGAATAAACAAGGTTAGTGTCTTATAACACCTAAATAAACAAAGGTTAGTGTCTTATAACACCTGAATAAACAAAGTTAGTGTCTTAATACACCTGAATAAACACAGTTAGTGTCTTATAACACCTGAATAAACAAGGTTAGTGTCTTATAACACCTGAATAAACAAGGTTAGTGTCTTATAACACCTGAATAAACAAAGGTAGTGTCTCATAACACCTGAATAAACAAGGTTAGTGTCTTATAACACCTGAATAAACAAAGTTAGTGTCTTAATACGCCTGAATAAACAAGGTTAGTGTCTTATAACACCTGAATAAACACAGTTAGTGTCTTATAACACCTGAATAAACAAGGTTAGTGTCTTAATACACCTGAATAAACAAGGTTAGTGTCTTATAACACCTGAATAAACAAGGTTAGTGTCTTATAACACCTGAATAAACAAGGTTAGTGTCTTATAACACCTGAATAAACAAAGGTAGTGTCTCATAACACCTGAATAAACACAGTTAGTGTCTTATAACACCTGAATAAACAAGGTTAGTGTCTTATAACACCTGAATAAACAAGGTTAGTGTCTTATAACACCTGAATAAACAAGGTTAGTGTCTTTTAACACTTAAATAAACAAAGTTAGTGTCTTAATACGCCTGAATAAACAAGGTTAGTGTCTTATAACACCTGAATAAACACAGTTAGTGTCTTATAACACCTGAATAAACAAGGTTAGTGTCTTAATACACCTGAATAAACAAGGTTAGTGTCTTATAACACCTGAATAAACAAGGTTAGTGTCTTATAACACCTGAATAAACAAAGTTAGTGTCTTTTAACACCACTAACACAAAGTTAGTGTCTTAATACACTAGAACAAACACACAGAAATGACTCAAGCACACAACAAAACACTTGGCAAATACTGATCATTCAAGGAAATTGTCTTTATTCACAATGCAAATAACTGTAAATAAAACAAGTCAATCATAATGTTAACAAAATGTTTACTGACAGTACAAATAAATCCCTGAATCATCAATAATAATATGTCTTTGTGTATTATTAGTGATTGCATTATTTTCACCTGTATTTTAAAATACTCCCTAAACCATCATCTAAAACTCTATTCAGAAACAATCCACACAGCCAGAATAAAATGGAGAATGCCTCCCTCTCTAAATAAGGAATACAATAATAATCAATCCAGCCAGAAGAGACCTCTACAGAAGTGGAAGGTAGGTAGCTAGATATTGACAACAGATATTCCCATTAGAATAATGTAATGCAGCATATTAGAGTGTGGAGAACTTCTGGCCTGGCCTCTGCTTACCTAATGAGACACCATCATGGCTGTGTGGATCTGTCTGTCTGCAGCTCCCCACCTTCTCCTCCTCCTCCACTACCACCACTCCATTCCTGCTCCTCCCGGAGAGAGAGAAGAGGAAGAGGAACGAGGGAGGAGAAGGAGGGGGGAGGAACGCACCCCGGAATCATTTGCATGCGCGGAATCAAGGAATCAGCAATGACGTCCACAGAGAGCCCCCAGACCAAAGGAAGGGGAGAGTAAGATTACAAAAATAAAGAGAGAGAGAGAGAGAGAGAGAGGGAGAGAGAGAGAGAGAGAGAGGTAGAGTGTTCTGCTCTCTGACCACTGATGCTTCCAGAATGAGGTAACCTTGTTTCTTCCCCATCTCTTCCGCCTCCACTACCACCACCCCGTTCCTACTCCTCCTCTTTCCTTCAACAGAACAACAAGAGAAAAGGAAGGGAATGAAAAAAGGAAATGAGACCTGAGAAAAAAGCTCTTCAGCGGCGGCACCAGGTGAGAGGAGAACGAGCCAGGAAGTTGGGGATGGAGGGATGACGGAGGGAGGGGTTGAAATGAAAGTACGTTTTGAATAAAGTCCAATGGCAGGTCCTGGCGGTGTAGCCCGGTAGAGAGAGTGAAAGCCCCAGTGTCTGCAGCTCTGCGGCTCCAAAAGAGGATGTGATGAGACTGCATGGCTAATGAAGGAACTAGCCCTGCCTGCTGCAGCCGAGCCTGGCTCCAGAGAGCCCAGCCTTTTCTTATCCTCCTAGTTCATCACTAATTCAACAACGTTGATAATTTCATTAGGTTCCCGCGTATTTTCCAGGCCCCTTATCAATAAATGATGGAGGCGGATGGACCGGGGGCTGCCCCTACCACTACACTATGGTTTAGCTTAACACACACACACAGAGACACACACACACACACACACACACACACACACACACACACACACACACACACACACACACACACACACACACACACACACAGTAATAGTTAGGCCTATACGTGTCAGGTACCTGCAATTCACACACTACTCAGACAGACACACACACACGCAAGTGCACGTGCACACACACACACACACACACACACACACACACACACACACACACACACACACACACACACACACACACACACACATACACAAAGGGCCAGTCACACTGGGATGGAACAGATGGCAGTCACAGAATCACAGGAGCTTCTCAGGTAAATAAAACAGTACCTGGCACCACAGTACAGCAGCTTCTGACTTGGTACATTGGTGGTGGCATCGGGGGCTTAGCCAGGGCCCCGTGTGTGACACACACACACACACACACACACACACACACACACACACACACACACACACACACACACACACACACACACACACACACACACACACACACACACACACACACACAGTAAGAGACAGATTGGGAGCTCCAAAGTGACAGAGACCAGGGATTACTTCTAACCACATGTATGTATAACGCTCTCAATTAAGCATGGGTGTCTCTCTTAAGGTTTACAGTGGTTTCGACCAACAGGGACCTACAGGGTGTCTCTCTTAAGGTTTACAGTGGTTTAGACCAACAGGGACCTACAGGGTGTCTCTCTTAAGGTTTACAGTGGTTTAGACCAACAGGGACCTACAGGGTGTCTCTCTTAAGGTTTACAGAGGTTTAGACCAACAGGGACCTACAGGGTGTCTCTCTTAAGGTTTACAGAGGTTTAGACCAACAGGGACCTACAGGGTGTCTCTCTTAAGGTTTACAGAGGTTTAGACCAACAGGGACCTACAGGGTGTCTCTCTTAAGGTTTACAGTGGTTTAGACCAACAGGGACCTACAGGGTGTCTCTCTTAAGGTTTACAGTGGTTTAGACCAACAGGAACCTATAGCACATTTAAATGGCAGACAGTAAGCCCTAATCCCAATTTAAACCCATTTTGCTGATTAAATATAAGCTTTACATCTGTGGATACAATGCTATTAATTAAATCATTAGAAAGATGATTCACTTAAGAGCAAAGGGAGTAGGAAAAAAGGACACTGAGATGAGCAGCTCGCTGAAATAACTACTGAAATATTCATTAATAAAAAATTAAAGCCTGGATCTAATGACAAGGAGTACATGTGTAGAGACGCTCCTGTCTGCTTCCTTGGGCCAGCCCCCTTTTAACATGGGCACACAACGGCCCCCTTTTAACATGGGCACACAACGGCCCCCTTTTAACATGGGCACACAACGGCCCCCTTTTAACATGGGCACACAACGGCCCCCTTTTAACATGGGCACACAACGGCCCCCTTTTAACATGGGCACACAACGGCCCCCTTTCAACATGGGCACACAACGGCCCCCTTTTAACATGGGCACACAACGGCCCCCTTTTAACATGGGCACACAACAGCCCCCTTTTAACATGGGCACACAACGGCCCCTTTTTAACATGGGCACACAACGGCCCCCTTTTAACATGGGCACACAACGGCCCCCTTTCAACATGGGCACACAACGGTCCCCTTTTAACATGGGCACACAACGGCCCCCTTTTATCATGGGCACACAACGGCCCCCTTTTAACATGGGCACACAACGGCCCCCTTTTAACATGGGCACACAACGGCCCCCTTTCAACATGGGCACACAACGGCCCCCTTTCAACATGGGCACACAACGGCCCCCTTTTAACATGGGCACACAACGGCCCCCTTTTAACATGGGCACACAACGGCCCCTTTTTAACATGGGCACACAACGGCCCCTTTTTAACATGGGCACACAACGGCCCCCTTTTAACATGGGCACACAACGGCCCCCTTTCAACATGGGCACACAACGGCCCCCTTTTAACATGGGCACACAACGGCCCCCTTTCAACATGGGCACACAACGGCCCCCTTTCAACATGGGCACACCACGGCCCCTTTTTAACATGGGCACACAACGGCCCCCTTTCAACATGGGCACACAACGGCCCCTTTTTAACATGGGCACACAACGGCCCCCTTTTAACATGGGCACACAACGGCCCCCTTTTAACATGGGCACACAAAGGCCCCCTTTCAACATGGGCACACAACAGCCCCTTTTTAACATGGGCACACAACGGCCCCCTTTCAACATGGGCACTAAACGGCCCCCTTTTTGATGACTAGATCAGGGGATCAAATGAGGAGGAGATATTGTGTATGGGGGAGAAGACACACTACATATGCATACACACACACACTAAACACTCACACATGCACGCACACACAGACGCACACACACACACACTCACACTCACACGCACGCACTCACAGAGCGCATATTAACAAATGTATTGTATGGTAAACACTAGAGTAATGAAACGTGACCACATGAATTAACTATATCTTCAGTCAAAGAGGGTTTGCTTGGGAAGAATTGAATCAAATTATTAAAGTGTGGAAAACAGAGTGCTCTGCTTTGTTGAGGCTCCCTCTCTGAATCACAAACCCAAATATGAGACATGCATCTGTGTATGTAAGATGTATGACTCCAACAATATCAACCACTGCCATTCAGACATGCCTTCATAGTGCAACACCCCAACAGTGGGGAAGCACATCAAACTACACAGGACTGGTGTCTCAACACAACCCAGGTTGCAAAACAAACTCTTCCTAACTTCCCCTGCTCCTGACAGGTTACTGGGAGGTAGAGCTGGATGCTGATAGCCAGCGACAGCTACAACCTCAATAAAACTACACTCTGAATTGTATCCTCCCCGTATGGATACAGACCTTTCACCTGTGTCTGACAAGGAGAAAGAAGACGAGGAGTCGATAGGTGTTCACCGTGATGACAGACTGGCGGAGATAGGCAGAGCAAGAGGGGGGGGGGGAGGGAGAGAGAGAGAGAGAGAGAGAGAGAGAGAGAGAGAGAGAGAGAGAGAGAGAGAGAGAGAGAGAGAGAGATCATTTGTCTTTCAGAGCGAGTCCACAGCACAGGGAGGACTGTCTGATATGTGAGGGCCGACGGTGGATCAGAGAGAGACAGAGGACTGCACAGCACAGTGTGACAGCACCAGGTCAGAGCTCCAGAGATCTCAGGAAGCCAAAGGGTTAGCCAATCAGCATGCCAGGAAGCACATATCACTGAGTCACAGAACAGGCCTGTCTATGATAGTATATGTCTGTTATAGTTGGACTATATACTTTGAGGAACTGCTGTTGTTATGACGACAGGTATAGTTACAGACCAGGAAAAACTCCTCGTATTGTAGTTATGGTACATACCTGCCTAGCTATAACGCTAATGTACTGTAGTACTGTACTGTCCTCACTGTGTGAGTGAGTGTGTTGATATCAGTGTACCTGTGTTCCCTAGATAATTATCCTTTACTTGGGGGAAAATGTTAATCTCATGGGTAAGAATTCAATTTAAATAGCCCACAATTCTTAAACAAAATAGAATGAAACAATTTGGCAATTTGAAGAAACTGTATAATTTGGGGGACATCCTGACTGAGACACTCCAGACAGATATGTACACACATATTTACACATGTAGCTATTTCCAAGAGACAACACACGCAAAGCCAACAGTAACGACCGGTCTGTTTGTGTCTGCCGGCTAACTGACAGTGGGGTACAAAAGGAGAGTAGTGGAGAGCTCCTCCCCCTTGATAGAGTTGTGTGGTTTGAGCATCTGCCAGTTCCCCACCCATAGGGGAGCTACCGTGGGCTCTTCAAACAGCCTGCGTGTGTCCTCTTCTGTTTGATCCTCCTGAAGAGGGAGAGGAGGAGAGGAGGAGAGGAGGGAGAGGGGAGTGCTGGGGAGACACTCCTCCCTCTCCACACACTGACTGACTGGAGTCTAGGAGGCCCAGGGATATGGCTGGATACAGACAGAGAGAAAAATAGACAGACTAATAGACATTAGGTGAAGGGAGAGAGAGAGAAATAAAGGAGGGAGGGAGGGAGTAAGAGCGATCACTGAGATAAACAAACGAGGAGAGAAAGTGAGAGAGAGAGAGAGAGAGAGAGAGAGAGAGAAAGTAATGTTGCAATGTTGAGAAAATGAATGATCTGCTCATTATACATAGTCTGATTTTCACAGGGACGTACTCAACCACATTCAACCACACACACAACTAGACACAGGCTTGATGTTGATTCAGAATGGACTAGCCTATAGGAAGACCAAAAAACAACGCCACAAAGGATAACGTATTGGGTAATTGACAGGAGGCTTGTAAAAAAAAGAGAAACTGAAATAAATAAATGAAGAGCAGGGCCTTTTGTGTTGGTTTGGTGTGAACAGCTGGTATCAAACACACTCACACCTTGCAGATAAAAGCATTCACAATCCATTTCAATCCTGTAGAAAACAACAGGACTGAGTCTGAAATGGTACCCTGTTCACTAGGTAGTGCACTAGTCAAACTGTTGCAGTTGGAGAACAGAGGAACAACTCTGTCTGGGTTTGAAATGGCATAGGTGGTCTGGTCTCCAACGGCGACCGTTTGACTGACAGGTCAAATCAAATTGTATTAGTCACAACAGGTGCATACCTTACAGTGAAATGCTTACTTACGAGCCCCTAACCAACAATGTAGTTCAAAAAAATACGGGTAAGAAATAAAAGTAACAAGTAATTAAAGAGCAGCAGTAAAATAACAACAGTGAGACTATATACAGGAAGGGTACCGGTACAGAGTCAATGTGCGGAGGAACTGGTTAGTTGAGGTAATATGTACATGTAGGTAGAGTTATTAAAGTGACTATGCATAGATGACAACAGAGGGTAGCAGTGGTGTAAAGGGGGGGGGGGGGTGCAAATAGTCAGGGTTGCCATTTGGCTAGGTGTTTAGGAGTCTTATGGCTTGGGAGTAGAAGCTGTTTAGAAGCCTCTTGGACCTAGACTGCTACCGCTTGCCGTGCGGTAGCAGAGAGAACAGTCTATGACTAGGGTGGCTGGAGTCTTTGACAATTTTTTTGGCCTTCCTCTGACACCGCCTGGTATAGAGGTCCTGGATGGCAGGAAGCTTGGCCCCAGTGATGTACAGGGCTGTACACACTACCCTCTGCAGCGCCTTACGGTCGGATGCCGAGCAGTAGCCATAACAGGCAGTGATGCAACCAGTCAGGATGTTCTCGATGGTGCAGCTGTAGAACCTTTTGAGGATCTGAGGACCCATGCCAAATCTTTTCAGTCTCCTGAGGGGGAATAGGTTTTGTCATGCCCTCTTCACAACTGTCTTGGTGTGCTTGGACCATGTTAGTTTGTTGGTGATGTGGACACCAAGGAACTTGGGGGAGTGCTCGGTCCTCTTTTTCCTGTAGTCCACAGGTGTAGGTAGGTTGAGGGCTGTGACCTGACACAAAATCTTAGCAATATTATTCTAGGACAAAGACCTTTCACTATCATCTTCCTCACTATCATCATCTGTAATGGAAAATGTATTCAACATGGCTGTCATACATCAATCCACTGCATATATCCAGCAGCATTTAGTTGCATTATCGTTGCTTTATTTTTACAAATTGCATTTAGTCACTCCAAATGTCTAAAAATGATGAAATATTGATCATAATGAAGACATTATAATGATGTCAACAAGGAGCTCGTAAAAGGTGTGATTTCCACAACGGAAACGTAAGACACTTCTGTGAACACCAGACAAAGAGGATTGATCACTAGAGCTTTCTGCAGACACACCTTGTTTACTGACACTGAAAAAGACTAGATACTGTATCTAGGCAGTGGTTATGGGAGAGAAAAAAGAAAGAGAGGGATAGAAAGGGGTGGAGAAACGGATGAAAAAGAGATACACAGAGAGAGAGAGAGCGAAAGAGAAAGAAGAAAGAGAGCCTGGGTCCCCCTTTTACCAGTCCACCGTCTGAAGAGGTGGAGTGAAGAGGTGGAGTGAGGGATAGACACCGCGAGGCAGCCATGAATCATATGTCATGGAATTATGTCCACAGCATTTAATAATATAGAGCTGGCTTAGCACGGCCCAATGTATTTCTGTTACAGTGGTCGCCACGTGTTCATCACTCATCTCAGCACGGAGCACGACCCCGGATGGGGAAAACAGATTCTGCCCCCACCCCCTTGTAATGGGAGGACACAATTGAATCAGGTGTCTGCTCCTCTTAAGGAAATTAAGTTGTCGCCAGCGCCGGCCCACTTAATGAGAAGCAGGACCATCGACAGTGACGAATGGAGGGTGACGCTGGGTGGGCGAGAGAGAGAGAGGGGGGGGGGAGGGAGAGGGAGTGAAGTAGGAGGCCGGAGAGAGACAGAGAGAGAGAGAGAGAGAGAGAGGGAGAGAAGGAGAGAAGGGAGAGAGAGAGAGAGAGAGAGAGAGAGAGAGAGAGAGAGAGAGAGAGAGAGAGAGAGGGAGAGGGAGAGAAGGAGAGGGGAGAGAGAAAGAGGGAGAGAGAGAGAGACGCCACCACAATATCTATCTGCATCCAGGCCCAGTGACGATTTGTCATTCAGGAACACTCCACCCCCTCCATATACGACACGTTCTCTCTCTCTCTCTCCCCCCCCCTTTCCCTCTCTCCTCCCCCACTCCCAAGTCTTCACCGGGGACACATTGGCTCCATACGTGGGTATTACTAGCCGTTTATTTGGACATATATTCTGGGGAACGATGACAGCTAATAAAGAGGTGAACGTCCTCCTCCATGGGTTCCTACATAGAGGACACATCTTGATGATGGTCATTATTTTGTGTTGACAGATGTCTCCCCCATGTCATGGCTGCTCGTCATGGCAAGTGTGGTGGCTACTACCCAGCATGCTTTGCAGTGCAGGACCAGGGATAGTCATTACCATCCCATTTTTCGAAGGAATCGGTTTCATTTAATAATAATGGAGTGTAGCGGGAAAATCTGAACTTAATGGGACGTATTTTAGAGGTGATCTGACAGATCTCCTTCATTATTGTACAACGTTCAATCATCAATAGTAATCACGGTGGTGCAAAGGCCGACATGTATAATAACTGGGTTCAATCTGTGGGACTCGATTTAGCAGTTCCATTGTTATATGATTATTTAAGTCTTCAAACTTAATTTGCTAAATGTTCATGACCTTTTCTTTATCAACGTGAACATTCAATGCTACCGTTTTTCATCTGGGGAACTATCCTGCTATTAAGCTTAAATATTTATTTAACCAGGAAATACCATTGAGTTAGAAACCTATTTTGCACTGGAAGAAGTACTGGTTTCAGTCAAACATGGTAGCTACGCTAACATTGACAAATTGCAATAAATAAATTGTTTAACAAATAAATCAAAAACATAGTAGTTAACATGGGTTAATATACAAACCATGCTCATTCTTCACCTTGTGGATGCACACTATGTTATCAATATGCAAATAAACATCAAACCTATGAGTGAAAAGCTCAGCAATCTGTCACCTAAACGGATTATCAGAACATCAAAAAAATCAAGCCCCACAAAAGGGGAACAATATGGAAATTTCCATTGGCAAAAGCATCCCATACTCGTCTAGGACTGAGACTGAGTAGCCAGCCCATAGTCTATTCCCAAGAGTTGTTCCATCACTGTCTTCAATGTCTTCAATCCAGTCTGAAAATGGAAGTGAAGGGAATAATCTCTACGGGTTTGATGCATATTGACCAAACATTAAGAGTGATCAGGCTTCTAATTTGTGTTCTGACAGGCACCACCATTCATCCGCCATCTTAGTTATTGCTGATGGCTCTGTGTTTGAAAAGGATCCTGGGTATTATCGGTATCCATTTCCCTGTAGGGTTGACCTCCATCGCTGTAGTACACCACTCTAAGCCACAGAACGAGCTGAGATGCTAATTTAGCATCAACATATGCCATATTCCATACATTCCGTCTACATCAAGGTATGGTGAGTTGACATTCAGCAGCTCCGTCACTTTGGCTGTGTTTACACAGGCAGCCCAATTCTGACCTTTTTCCCCCCACTAATTAGTCTTTTGACCAATCACGTCAGATCTTTTTCAGAGCTGATCTGATTGGTCAAAGGAGCAATTAGTGAAAATAAGATTGACATTGGGCTGCCTGTGTAAACACAGCTTTAGCGATGTAGACATTGGAACTGGACGAGCACAGCTGACGATCAGCCTAGGCCTGAAACACAATGTTATCAATAGTGATGATCACGATCAATTGCGCACATTCCTTTAGAGAACACGGTAATTGTGAGGACAGAATGGAGAAGTAGGCGAGAGGAAGAGAGAGAGAGAGAGAGGGCTGGAGTGTCCATCCCTGTCTGTTGATGTACCTGTATGCCCTTTAAAGCCATATTACACCGGACCACACATGGGCTTACATTGAATTGTGTGAAGTCGATAGTAGAGCCTGTTGCTGCATAGATCACTGATATGAGAGAGAGTGGTGGATGGATGGATGGATGGATGGATGGATGGATGGATGGAGGGCTTCAACTCCAACTTCTCTTCTTCTCTCTCTCTCTCTCTCTCCCTCCCTCCCAGTTGAGTTGAGTTATGAATTATTGACCTCGTAGTCTGGACCCAGGCTCATTACTGGGAAGGGAAGTGTCGGCCATAGTTCCTGGTTTGTGATGCTGGGAGCGAGAGGAGCAGTATGGGCCGCCCCACTCTTGGCCCCGGCTCTCCCTCTGACCATGCGGTCATACTTACACTTTAATGGCCTGAGAGAGAAAGGGATCAGACATGGATGGACACTGAGTTGGAGCCTGTCTATCTGCCCCAGTGCTTCTCATCAGGTAGGAGAGTGGGCCAGGCAGCACGTCCACCCATGGTTGGAACGGTTGGTTGGTTGAGAACCAGCGCTGGAAATCTTAGGATATCTCTAAGGGACACTGCCGGGAGTTAGGTCAGGATTACTTCCTGAAGTTATAGGCATACTGTATATGAGTTGTGATGTACATTGACAGGTTGAGGAGAAAAGTTCTTGTCTTAAACTCTGTCTGTAACAAAGTTTCTAGAGGTCGAATTTAGCACAGATGGCACGTCAAGAATGCCTTGATCTCGCAAATGAGAAAATCAATGTGGAGCCGTATTGTGTTTGGAGGAACAGAGAATCATTAAAACTCAAAATACCAAGTTTTACCCCAGAATATTTTGTTGCTTACTAAACCACAGCCCAACCAACTCAGAGGATCTTTCTGGTAGACAAAGTCTTTCTGGTCCAATGAAAAGTTAACACAATCCCTCAGCCCAAACTCCTATCTTATGAAATGGCCCACAATGCCTAGCTGCCTACAGTAGCCTACATCCTGTATGTTTGTATCCAGGGAAGAGAAGAGGGCTAGTACGTGAAACAACGACACCAGACGAACAGTGAAAAACAATGGCTGACTGAAATGCGAATACATCAATCCGAGGACATGTCAGGCCGCTCCCTGCAGAGATCCATGGGACACGGGAGAGGGACCACACAAAACGCAGCGCTGCAAATGAGACGTGACAACACTATAGATTACTACGTGTTAAACGGCCTAACCAGGACAGAAGTGGGGAGGGAGGGAGGGAGGGAGGAAGAGAAAGAGAGGGGGATTGATGGGATGGATGGTACATTTTAAGGTGGGCAAGGAGGGAGAGAGAAGCGGATGGATGGGATGGATGGTACACATTTAAGGTGGGGAAGGAGGGAGAGAGAGAGGGGGATGGATGGGATGGATGGTACACATTTAAGGTGGGGAAGGAGGGAGAGAGAAGGGGATGGATGGGATGGATGGTACACATTTAAGGTGGGGAAGGAGGGAGAGAGAGAGGGGGATGGATGGGATGGATAGTACACATTTAAGGTGGGGAAGGAGGGAGAGAGAGAGGGGGATGGATGGGATGGATGGTACACATTTAAGGTGGGGAAGGAGGGAGAGAGAGAGGGGGATGGATGGGATGGATAGTACACATTTAAGGTGGGGAAGGAGGGAGAGAGAGAGGGGGATGGATGGGATGGATGGTACACATTTAAGGTGGGGAAGGAGGGAGAGAGAGAGGGGGATGGATGGGATGGATGGTACACATTTAAGGTGGGGAAGGAGGGAGAGAGGGGGATGGATGGGATGGATGGTACACATTTAAGGTGGGGAAGGAGGGAGAGAGAGAGGGGGATGGATGGGATGGATGGTACACATTTAAGGTGGGGAAGGAGGGAGAGAGAAGGGGATGGATGGGATGGACAGTACACATTTAAGGTGGGGAAGGAGGGAGAGAGAGAGGGGGATGGATGGGATGGATGGTACACATTTAAGGTGGGGAAGGAGGGAGAGAGAGGGGGATGGATGGGATGGATGGTACACATTTAAGGTGGGGAAGGAGGGAGAGAGAGGGGGATGGATGGGATGGATGGTACACATTTAAGGTGGGGAAGGAGGGAGAGAGAAGGGGATGGATGGGATGGATGGTACACATTTAAGGTGGGGAAGGAGGGAGAGAGAAGGGGATGGATGGGATGGATGGTACACATTTAAGGTGGGGAAGGAGGGAGAGAGAAGGGGATGGATGGGATGGATGGTACACATTTAAGGTGGGGAAGGAGGGAGAGAGAGAGGGGGATGGATGGGATGGATGGTACACATTTAAGGTGGGGAAGGAGGGAGAGAGAAGGGGATGGATGGGATGGATGGTACACATTTAAGGTGGGGAAGGAGGGAGAGAGAAGGGGATGGATGGGATGGATGGTACACATTTAAGGTGGGGAAGGAGGGAGAGAGAAGGGGATGGATGGGATGGATGGTACACATTTAAGGTGGGGAAGGAGGGAGAGAGAGAGGGGGATGGATGGGATGGATGGTACACATTTAAGGTGGGGAAGGAGGGAGAGAGAAGGATATAAAGGGGAAGTAGGGAAGTATGAGAGGTGTGTGTAGTAGGTGTATGTGTGTGTGTGTGTGTGTGTGTGTGTGTGTGTGTGTGTGTGTGTGTGTGTGTGTGTGTGTGTGTGTGTGTGTGTGTGTGTGTGTGTGTGTGTGTGTGTGTGTGTGTGTCTGTGTGTGTCTGTGTGTGTAGTAGGGTAGATGTGTGTGTGTGTAACTGCACGCGTGTGTGCATGCATTCATACATGTGTGTGAGCGTGTGTGTGTGCGTGCGCATCCCTATTGTGGATGGATGTTGGTGAGGAATCATCAGAGTCTATTCCCAGCCGTTTCATCCATCAGGCCCCAACCAGCCAAGGATCCTGCGAGAGAAAACGTAGAGCTGTCACCACGACGGCGGGCGGCTTTGACACACACACACACACACACACATACACACACACACACACACACACACACACACACACACACACACACACACACACACACACACACACACACACACACACACACACACACACACCAAGAGAGAAGAGACACAATAGTTGTGTTTGAACTGGGGAGTAAACGCAGTGAAATGGTGGAGCTGGCATATTTACATCCCGCCGCCGGTCCGCACGCGCCGGAGATTGCCCTTGGCGGTTTTCTGTCACACCGTTTGACAGCATTATCTCTCGTTGGAGGTATTGAAGGCTCAAGCCTCATTAGGGGACGGGACTGTGTTTCACACCGGCTTTGCGTTGATGAAAGACAATGGGCTGCCTAGCTAAACCTCAAGGCCCCAAACAGACAACGAAAGGGAGGGAATATTTAAAGTGTGTCACTCTGTCCCATTCTGCCAAACCTGAGTGAGGGAGAAGTCTCTTAACAATGATATTCACATGACAACCCCAAATCCCCAAATGGACCTAAATGGACAGCTAACTGAAGCATGTGTTAATGAGGTAAAATGCTAAGAGGATAATGACAAGGAATTAGTTGAGTATGGTCGGTAGAATGTAAATTGACTTGAGCTCATAACTGGGCCTGTACTCGGAGGCTGTGTTTAGACAGGCAGCCCAATTCTGATCACTAATTGGTCTTTTGACCAATCAGATCAGCTCTGAAAAAGATCTGATGTGAAAAGATCTGTGATTGGTCAAAAGGCCAGTTAGTGGTAAAAAAGATCAGAAATGGGCTGCTTGTATAAACGCTGAGTCCTAATGTGTCATTGCAACTCCAACAGGAGAGTGTTACAATGGACACTCCAATCTCAGATGTGCTGCTATTGTTAGTACGACTGATACAGTTAGTAGATACTGTCGGCCTACATTCCCTAAGACATGAAACTCAATCTCCATTGTATTCCTCTTTTATTAGTTGCTCAAACGGAACACTGACTAAAGACATACAGGTTGGAATAGCAATACAAGGGGATTCACTCGAGTGATCTGGAAGGAAAGCAATTACAAGCACAGCAAAAGGCCTGTTCTCTGCTCTCTATGTCTCTGTCTGACTCTCTCTCTCTGTCTGTCTCTCTCTATTTCTCTCTCTCAGTCTTTCTCTCTCTCTCTGTCTGTCTGTCTGTCTGTCTCTCTCTCTGTTTCTCTCTCTCTCTGTCTCTCTCTCTCTATCTGTCTATCTCCCCGCTTCTCTCCCAGTCTCTACTCCCTGTCTCTCTGCTTTCTCTCTTCTCTCTCTCTCCTCAGATCTATTGTTCGGGAGCACAACAACCTGCTTGAGTTGCAACCTCTTCCTCACTGACATTTTTAGTCAGAACAAACCGTATTTACCCAGCAATTACCAGCCGATGCTCTTCATCTTGTGATAAAGCCGGGGCCCCTGTTAAAAACAAAAACAAGGCGCAGGTTCTCCCTCACCAAAGAGTCTCATTTTGATCCAAGAAGACATGAAAAGAGGGCAAGTGAGGGGGGCGTCGACACACCTCAGATGGGAAGAGAGAGAGAAATCGAGCTTGATTAAAAAGGAAAACAAACCAAGCCCCAACAAAACACAAACACTCAGCACACTTTTGTTACGTCCCAAATGGCACCCTATCCCCTCCATAGTGCACTACTTTTGACCCGAAACCCTGGGCCCCGGTCAAAAGTAGGGCACTATACGGGGAATAGGGTGCCGTTTGGGATGCAGATGGTGTGTTTGTGTGGCGGCCCCCACAGAAAAAACAGCTAATGTGCGGGTATGCGTTATGAGCAAGGCGAGACGGAGGAGACGAGAAGACGAAGAGCATTTTAAAGGGGAGAGAGTGATGAGACGGATGCTCCTCAGTTTGCTTAGCTGACATATTTACACAATTATGTGGGGTTCTGAAACCGAGCATCCCGGATTTTCTTCTCCTCGACAGTCAAAAGAAGTTTAGCTTTTATTATTTTGTATTTTTGTTGAGTGTCACATTGATTAAACGATAGTACACGGTTATAGATTTGGGGGATAATGCCATGTGGCAGAACATTGTCATCGTTCTTCTAACAGAGCACCACGCTGAGTTAACCAACTAATCTTGGTCAACTCATATTAGGACTGAGCTGTAGCTAAATGACACATACAGCGACTGGAAGTTATTGTACTATCTATAATATTGAATCCTGAACCTTGAGATTACAATACTGATAGCTTCACTGATAGGATTTTAAGTAAGAGACAATCAATTGAATATGTTACACATGCTATGAAATGAACCAAATGAACTAAATCAAATCCCTTCTCAATCCTATATTGGTTCTTACAGTATGATTAAAACTGTCACACCTCTGCCGTCCCTTCAGCCATCTAAATGACAGATACATGTTTGCGTCACAAGCACATAATAAAAGAGTCTATGCAATAATAAGACTGTAATGAAACACAATGCGTATGAAATAATGCTATGGGCAATTAAAATCAACTCGCACAAAAGAGACCACCCAACCCCTAATACATATTCACTCCCTCCACCCTCAAAATCCATAGGAATTGCCTAGTCTTTTCTCCCTTAGTCTCTGAGGCATTCACGTACAATGGGACCATTTTTTTTTTTTGCATCATATGCTTATCAGGCGAGGCCCCTCTCTCTCTCTCTCCCTCTCGTCTTTCTCCTCTTTTTCGAGCCGCGATCTTTGGCCCCTCAATCACGAAGCATATTACTCCTCTGTCAGGGCAAAGCACTTCCTAACGACAGCCGGGGCCAGCTGGGACTGAGAGAGGGCAGGAGGCACACGCATTAACATAATAATCCAACCGCGCTCCCCACAGGCCCCGGGGCCAGACAGCACATTATGTAGTAGGTAGGAGGGCCCCCTTGTGAAGGTGGTCGTCGTGGAAGAAGCAGAAGAAGAAGAAGAAGAAGAAGCTTTGGTAGACGGCGTGCCGGTCAACCTGTGGTGACTGTGTCACTCTGTGATACTAGGTAGCGGGGTTGTCATCTCGGAAAACAGAGATGGTACAGTGGAGCGATGATGTCTGAGGGGTTCTTATTGAAGGGAGGGCTGTTGCTTATCTAAACGCAACTGAATACATTTCTCAGCTTCATGTTGCTAATTTCTGTACATTATGAAATGTGTCATGTGGCCTACTATCAGATATCAGTTGGCCAGATAGCTCCCTGCACTATACGGTATCTACTAGCATTGTGCATCCCAACTCAACACATATACAGGTAACTGCCAAAATAAAGGAAACACTCAAGTAAATGAGGGACACAAAGTACATTGAAAGCAACAGGTGTGGTTCCTGAGTTAATTAAGCATTTGACTTCCCATCAGGCTTTGGGTAAAAATGCCCAGTTGCCTGTTATTTTGGCTACCATGGCTAGAAGAAGAGATCTCAGTGACTTTGAAAGAGGGGTCTCTGATAATGGAATTTATATGTTTAAAGTAATGACTAAAGAATTCCACCCTGAAACCATATAATTGTATGAAATGTATTAGAATCATAAAACTATAAGCTGATGATGTGTGTAGTTTTAGTCAGAATTAGAACAAGGACCTTTTGCTCCTTTTTAGTATATAAGCAGGGTGCAAGTGTGAAACAAATGATAAGAGGAGCTATCGACAGACAAGTTGTACTACTGTGTTCCTTACAGGACATCCTGTCCCCACCCGTGG
>NC_138294.1:20481606-20526606 GCF_965601325.2 Salmo salar
CTTTCATAGTTCCTTTCAGGTGGACTAACTTCTATTGCTTTGAAAGGTGAAAAGTGAATGCAGACTTGTGTGGATAGTTTAACATTTCCTCACAAAACTACAGTATCTTCTCAATCCAACGTGATTATAAAATCCAAAATAGGAAGAATGAATCAGATAATACTGCAGATTGAGCTTCAACAGGGCAATATTCACAATATATTAACACTTTACCCTGTATTCAATTCAAACAATCCCCCCATCTAAAACTAACAAGCATAGAGTATACACCGGTTACCACATACATGATACATGTGCAAAGGATGATCAAATATACATGTCAAGGTAAAGGCAACTGAATCAATAGAAAGTACTTGTTATGGGGTTTCTGAGACGTGTGTGGCGCATCTCTGTACTTAAAAGAATGACACAGTGAGAAGAACGATGGGAAATTAGATGGAAGGAGTAAAACAAAAGGTCACTAGCAGGAAGTAGAAGGGGTAACCCTTACTGAAGGCTTTATATGAGGCCACCCAACACCCAACCAGCACAGACAGCCCATTCAGAGGCACCATCTATATGTGAATTTGTATGAACCAGGAACATGGAATGAGGATCACCCTGCAACGACACTCATCTATTCTGACACCTTTTCATAACGAGGTTGGGTGGAGGGCTTCCTTTCCATCAAACCACCCCTTTCTATACTTAATCATGAATAACATGATATACTGGCAAACGTCATAGAAATGCATAGCATCTATAGGTTGAACGCCATTGAACAATGATTTTTAAGTGCACTGGAACATAACAAGGCTGTCGGAATATGCATGAGCATACGGGCCAAGAGGAAGCAGTCTTATTTTCCTATCCGTGAAGCAAGCAGAGAGAAGCAACGCATTCTTTCCCAAGGCAGCGAGCTTTCTTAACTCTTCTTATTTTCTCCGTTTAAAGCCGAGGGTCTATTCTAAATATTTGTGTATTAAACATAACACATAAGATGGAATAAAGGGAATAACTCCTTAAAAGAAGTGCAGGCCCTCCAGGAGAAAACAGCCACAACAACATGGAATGGCAGTGATAGTTCTCAACGTCAGTCTGAATAACACAAACAACCGCGGTGGAAAAATAGTCCAAGACTTCAAAACTAAAGTCTAAAGAGAGTAAAAAAAAAAATATACATAAGTCAGGCTCATAATTTTGGAATATTCAGTTGGCCGCTATTCATAATTAACTGTATTACTCCTTCATGTCTACCTTTCACACTCAGGAAAACACCAAGCTAATACTGCCTCCATTTGGAAAATAGAAATATCACCGACATTAATACAGAAGACATAATACATGCATATACTGTATGACCTCAGACTAAGCTTCTGTGTGATGAGGTACTCTTGAAGTTCCTACAGGCCTGCGCCCTTCAACACATACAATTTTCAAGGTGAGGCCTCTCTTTTCTGCTACATCTAACAATGCTCCATCTCAAAGGTAGGCCATATAACGCACTATGGTATGAGCTCAATCTGCTGACTCGTACTCTGTTTGTTTGTGGAGTGGAGTAAGGAGGTGTTGGCTCCGGAGCCTCAGATCGGCATTAAAAGCTGATCTGGCTCCTTCAGACGAGGGGGGGGAGACGCCGCCTATATCCGACTTCCTGTTGTCGACGCACGTTCGCGGGCCGGAAAAAAAATCTGCTGCAACCGAGTATAAATCCTACAGCACTTTTTACACTACGCCGAAAGAAAATAGTTAATTAGAAATACAAATTCTACCCAGATTGTTATTAATGGGAAGTGTGGAGTAAGCAACACATATTTTGTGCCCATAAGTAATTCTCAGGTATCTTTGATCTGCGGCCCACAGCGGATGATGCTGCGTACCGCTGTCTGAGCTTCTGGGACCCTGCCAGCGCCAGACATCTGGCTACTTTGTTATCATTGGCTGATCTGCTCCCGGGAGGCCACTCTTGTGACACCAGGCACAGAGTGTCCTGGCAAGGAAAATTATCAGCACATTTTGAGTGGATTAGAGTTCCAAAGTGGTCCTCAAATCTCTACAGGGGGGCTGGTGTACCGCGATCCATCGGGGGTTCCTCAGGGCTCGGTGCTGGGGACGCTGCAGATCTAAAACAGGGGGCTTAGCGTTTGGAGATCGGCTCACACCCGTTGCATCATGGGTCTTATACAGGGCCGTGCACAAAAAACTTTAAATAAGAGGGAAAAAAACATTGAATTTCATAATTCATAACTCTAAATTCATAACAACTGCCTCTGTAGCCAAAATGTCAACATTTACAGGCCTATTTATTTTCTGCAACGTCAACACGCTCAGGCATTTCCTGTACTTGACAATAAAACTTGAAGCAATCACTCATCACACATTTTAGGAAGGTATTGCCAGTGACTCCTAGGCCTAGAGACGACGAGAGATTATTGACATCCGCTGATCATAGCGAATGATGATGTACATCTGCTAAGCTAGCTAGTTAGCTATGCTGTCGAAACGAACTCGTTTTTACTTGATTTGAGTTTGTTCAGCTGCTGACATCTGCCTCTTATCAACAAGCAGTGAGAGACACACATGACAAATCCAACTCAAAAGTAGCCTCCTACCAGTATTTCAGTCTCCCCGCCTGGCGTCCCCGTAGCCACGGCACGCAAGTCAGACGACTGCGCTTTTGGGGCGGGAGGGAACATTTTCAGAGATTGAAGAGCTGATGAAATTAGCTAGTTTGATGTGCAATTCGCAATGTTACATTTAAAATAACAATTGAAAAGAGACTCAAATAAAATGTGAAACTTATTTTTTAAATCCACGAGCTGCGAGGGCACTTTTTCATAGGAGGGCAAAAGGGCAGGTGCTCTGAGGGATCTGCCAGGTTTGAAGAAAGAAAAATCATTTGAAGACGAGTACCCCTCGAGTTCATTATTCTGAATCTTCTGAGGGTGTTTAGAGTACAGATGTGAATGAATTAGCATAGAGTGAGGTGTTTTGAATGTGAGGACATTCAGACGCTCCGAATCCAACGTAATTCAATCACAAAATTGGGTTTTTCAATATGCCATTTTATAACGTTGCCTAATGCAATTTTGGGGGATTCTCATTTCTCAATCAAATTTCGTCAACTGTGCAAATTCTGACTGCACCACAGTCATAATATATCCTGGCATAGTTAGCCTATGCCACACTAGAGGGGTTAAATTAGCTACCAGCCTTGTCTGTAACACTTGAATCTTCCCCACGAAACCCTTGTTAAGAGGCCAAAGGAAAAGATTGCTGCCTAAGCACTGGCTTAGACAAAAAAAAACAGTTTACGACAAGCTGAACCCTTTTCACAGCATTGATTGAGGTATCGTGTCTTTCTCCTTTTTCCCCCTCTCGACTTTTCCATTTGTGAATACAAAGCTGCGGTGACCTATAAATATTACATGGTGTGGAGATGCAGAGCAGGAATTAATGACTGGGGTGTGTGTGAGAGCCGTGTCTATGGCAGGTCCCTATGGGGTTCTGCTTAGGCAGGCACTCACTGTGAGGAGGGTGTGGTCTCTCTCTCTCTCTCTCTCTCTCCACCGTTGTCTCTTTCTCTCTCTGGCTGAGCTTCCCTTCCACGTCTCCTAGCGTCCTCTTAGGGGTCAGAGGTTACCTGGCCACTGTGCCAAACCCTGATTGGCCTGCATGCCAGTGGCACTGTGGTAACCCCCCCATTGGACATCAATCTGTGTGTTCACCCAGTCACCCATCAACCTCTCGCCAGCGGTGATTAACTCAGCATATACAGGGCTGGAGCTTCAAAGCTTCACTAACTGTAGCACAGCATTTGGGAGCTTCCTGTATAACTCTGCTAGATTAATGCAGGCTCTCCACCATATTTCCCTATTTCATCAGGGGATTGACATGGTTGAACTGACCTCATTCAGAGAGCAACTGAAAGGCTGAACATTGATTTCCAACAGGGATTTCACACAGTGCTATAGCATGGAAGCATATGGCGCGCGCACACACACAGTACCACTCCGCTCAAACACCACCAAAGGTAACAAATCTAACTCTGATTAAGTCGGTTGGAAGGGGCTTGCAGGAGAAGAGGATTTTCCTCTCTGCTTAGCGTGATGAATGAGATGAGGAGGGGGCACTTGACACCTGTCAGCCAACTAGCCAGGCACAATTACCTCCGTGGGGGGAGGAACGATAGGGGGGACTTGCTGGGGAGTTGCTGCATCGCTCCCAGTGAAATTGGTGAAAGCGTTTGAAGATGATTAGCGCTACAGACCCTGTCTTCGTGGCCCTGTCCAACCTGCTGAACGGCTCCCTTTGATCAGCCTGCCACGTTTTGTGTCAATAGCGCGGGGCACACCGAATAAATTATAAAGTTATACACACAAAGTCAGCAGGTAAAGTGCTACGCTCGATAATCGGTGTGCTCGGCGACAGGGCCGCTGATTGCCTCTAATGAACGCCGTGGTCGAAGACGGGCACCGATGGGCGGCGGACAAACTAGTACGGCGTTACCATGCTCAGGCCAATGAAGGCAGTCTACTCGGCAGTCACATGATCAAACATAAAAACGAGAAAGGATCCCCAAGGAGAAAATGTTCAAGATTTCCGCATTGACGAAACGAGTGGTGCATGCAGGGTAGTTTGGATGAAATCTTTCTTGGGTACTGCTTCAATTAAATGAAGGTAAATACATCTCGTTAACATGTTGAAAACAGATTTCCCTTATATAACCATGGGTAATTCTTTCAACGTTTACATTACATGTGAGTGAAATTCCAGGATTTTTACTCAGGTGATTCAAATACATTATGAATCTTTTTTCTCTTTCTTAAAAGGGCCTTTCCTTTTGAACAATCTTCAAAAACTGTTTAAGCTAATTACCGGTTAACAATACCCACTCCATATGGCATGGCTCTGTCAAAAGAGGGCAAATCCATACGCCATCATACAATGAATGTCCAGGTTCAAGGGCTTGCTAATTAGCTACTAGCCCTGGCTGAAATTACCATTTCAAAGAACAAAGATAATCCCCACTGAAAAGAGAGAGACTACCAATAGAAATATGTGGACTATCATTGCAGACCTGTTGTGTAGATATCTATTGCATTTTAAGAGTTATATAAGCGCTTAATGAGGACAATTTTAAAGCAACTTAGCTATCACTGTGTTACCCGGTCTTCTGTTGTCTAATGAGCTGATCACTGATGAGTCTGATGATGAGGACCTTCACAGAGAGGAAGACCACGAATCAAACAACATGATTGAGGTTGGTTATAATCAGGATCACAAAGGATATATTATATTAATGTATCCAATGTCGGTTTGTGTGGTTGTTGGTTTAGCTTTCTGCAACTTTGCAGCAAGTACAGTCTTCATGTGAAGGTGCTTACTGCGTCATGATTTCAAGGTGTCCCGACATCTTTTCCAACAGTCCAGTTATCTGGTTTTAATCTCCATTCTAGAATGCCCTTCCAGCCAATCAGAAACGAGTATTCATTCAATACCGCTGTATAGCTTGATTCCCAGTTCAGACAAAACCATGTCTTCTCTGGGGTGATGCAGACCGACCACATGTTTTAAACAGATAAAAACACAGATCACATCAAGTAGCTGAGCAGTATCAACTCTACGAGCTCGACAACATTTGTTTGTCTACCGAGTCCTTCTCCTCTAAGAGGATACATTTATCATTGACTGAAGCATGAAATGGGAGGGAATCGATGTCTAAATGGCGTCAGCGTGCTTTAATGTGGTTCATCTTGGAGTGTTGAGGTTTAAGCTGTGTTTATACCTCTATTAGAGGTAGCGAATTATGTCACTAATAAATCAACATTATTATCATAACAACAGTGTCTCAGAGTACAAGTGCTGATCTAGGATCAGGTCCTCCCTGTGTCCATAAAATCTTATTCGTTATGATCTAAAATACAAAACTGATCCTATACCTGCACTTCTACTCTGAGACTCTTTGGTTGTACTTACATGTATTTCCACTAATTGGTCTCACTAAAGTTCTAATCCGATTTGTCAAGAGACCAATCCGTGGAAAAAGATCAGAATTGGGCTGCCTGTGTAATGTAGCCTTTGTGAATACAGGCCCTATTCCGCAGATGTGAGAACAGAAATGCTTCTGTTTCCTCATCCTGACCCACACCCTGATCTAATGATATTTCACTCTTTCATACAGATGAAGACACGTTTTAATATATGAGAAGGATGCTCACTGTGAAGGAAAACAAAACAGTCAAACTCTATTGGGAGTTTCCCCCGTGTTAGGCGCTCAATTAACTGTGTCACAATCACACAGACAGGTGCACGGCTCGCTGCAGCAGTGTGCGCACCCTTTAAATATGGTGTTTGGCATCTGTAGCGTAGCACGGCGGATTGGATGAGGTAAAAATATTATTATAGGTGATGAGGCGCGCGGCTGCGAGCAGAGGCAGCGCTGTGTGACAGTGTACCAGCAGAGAGCTTTTTAATTTGTCGGATCAGATCGTGACACGCTCCATCAGAGGACGGGGGGAAATCTTTTCATTTGTGCAGAAGAAAGGAGGAAAGGAGGGTCAATTAGCATCAACCATTAGACAACCGCGTGACAAGCCCTGTGTTACCCAGTGCAGCACGGGACAGTCAAACTAATGAGAGAGGTAGAGATGTTGATCCAGGTTGGACAGAGATTCTGCAGTCGTCCTGATTTCCTCCGGCTCAGACACTAATCACAAGTAAAACATCTGACACCCTACACATTCTTTACAGTCCCAGCCGCTGAGGAGAAGTTTCGCTCTAGAGATGCCGTCTTCATCGTCCTGTATGTTGTCATATGATGTGAGGCTATGTAGATATCCTTGAAGCAACAACTTGAATGAGGACAGGGACTCTCGTGCTCAAGCTCATTGTATTGTGAGATTGTTGTTACTCTATTATGTTGTATTCTGGCATGTGACAAATATATATTTTGTATTTGATTCGCTTTTCACTACCACATCTAATATGTGAGCTCCTGTCCATCCTACATTGTTGCTAAGTTACGAACTGTATAACTAATCCAACTGTGCTCTACTGTATTGTGACTAGCTCTCACAAAGTCTCACGTCAGAATTAGACGTTCATCCATGTTTTACTCAATTGTCAAGTTTCGAAGTTGTTGCAAACATCACATTTTGACGTGTTTAAGTAAGGTTAAGTTTAGATATTAACTCCGAATGTTTAAGGTCAGGGTTAAGGTTAGGCATTAACTGTGAAATCTTAAGGTTAGGCATGAATTAACTCAGAATGGTCAGCGTAAGGGTTAAGGTTTGGCATGGACTTAAAACAAAAATCTCAAAAACAACTTTCTATCACTTGATTCAAACTTGTAACATTTGGAATCAGAGGCATATGCTTATAAAGCCCATCCACCATCCTCGTCCACAACGACCTGTCAAAACCGAAACCTATTTGAAGGTAACAGCGCTCACTGTTGCCCCTAGTGTCTGATTTTCACATAATCTCCCGACGTCCTCAGACATGGATGGACGTCGAATTCTGACTTGTATCACGGGTGACCTGGTAGTCTATTGACCGTATTTCAAAGTGGCAAAACAGGCTTTCAATCTACCACCTACATTAACAGTGCCAAAAGGGGGGTTGTTGGTGCCGGGGAAGTTTCTCAATCTCATATTATCAAAAGAGACCATTTCAAAGGGACTGTGATTTCTTTGGGCCCGTGCATTATTTGACTGGCTGGTTGACAGGTGCAGTGGGGAGCTCTTAATATTGATCTGGAGGACCTAGAGGTATGTAACATCATTATGAGGCCTGACCTTATCCTCCGCTGCCCTGCAGCCCCCTTTGTGTGTGTGTGTGTGTGTGTGTGTGTGTGTGTGTGTGTGTGTGTGTGTGTGTGTGTGTGTGTGTGTGTGTGTGTGTGTGTGTGTGTGTGTGTGTGTGTGTGTGTGTGTGTGTGTGTGGGCTGCTACTGCTCAGGATCCCGGCCCCAGTCTAATGCCTTACCCCCGAAGGACCGGACTGCGTGCCATGGCCTCCAGTCTGTCATGGGAAAATTGGTGGTGGTGTTATTTGTTTTGCTGACCTCACGGCTCACCTCACTTTCTCTGGCTCTAATCAGTCGCGGCTCAGGGTTCTGCCCCCTCTTAGAACAGGTTGCATGGCGTTGTGGGCGAAGCCTGGTTGCTTTCCTGTGAAGGTGGACGGGCATAATTATATTATATAAACAATGGATACAGACGTTTGGAAGGAGATCTGATGTTGAGATATTTGAGAGATGGGTTTTTCCTTCAGGGTGATGAAGTATACAAATGATCGTATTATCTACCAGGAAGCCCAATAGTGGACTAATGTGATCTTTAGTTAGCTCATGCAGATGACTGGGGTTGGACAACAGCTCAGTTACATTGGTGCATGTGACCCGGATCACAGTTTATGTATGACTCCTTATGCCTTATTTCAGTCTTGGTAGTGACATGATAGTGTTATGTAGGCATTATGGTGGAACGTCTCACCTAAAGTGAATTGCCACAGACAAACCAATAGTTGTGTTTAAGAACTATCCAACACAGCACACGATAATACATCCTTACACTCAGTGTAAATGCTATATTTAGTCCTTGGCACAAGATCAAATGGAAAAGGATCAAGGAGTTTTGTGTTGCAGTTGAGCCGTAATTCAAGCAGCATTTTTTATTTTCTTTCTTAAATCACAAGTTGCATTATCTCAGGGTTGGGGATTCCCTGTTGTTGAAAAGAGCTAAGTGACACTTAAGTAATTACTGCAAGCTTCATCCTGGCTTTTATTTTCGGTCTGTGCATTAAACAAGATATTATATTAAAGAAAGGTGTTGCTGCTGCTGGAACCTGTCACATCTCCCAGGTAAAAACAGATGAATAAATAAAGGACTGACGTGGTGGTGGAGAATGTAGAAACACACCTCTGTGTGTGTGTGTGTGTGTGTGTGTGTGTGTGTGTGTGTGTGTGTGTGTGTGTGTGTGTGTGTGTGTGTGTGTGTGTGTGTGTGTGTGTGTGTGTGTGTGTGTGTGTGTGTGTGTGTGTGTGTGTGTGTGTGTGTGTGTGTGTGTGTGTGTGTGTGGCATCCATTGATGCTCTCCTAACAAGCGTTGACCTTTTGCACCTACATGTAAAGAACTCCCGAGATCAGAAGAGGAGAAGGGGAAGAAGAAGGAGGAGAAGAAGGAGGGGGAAGCTGTGTGTGTGAATAAAGGCATCACCACCGCCAGCAGCCAAGAGACTTCATCCTCTCTCCTCTCTTCCTCTCTGCTCGTGGTGGGTGCAGTCAGAGCATTGTCTATGTGTTCTATTCTCTCTTCCTCTCCTCTCCGCCCTTCTCGTCCTCCTCTCCTTTCTCTCACGGAGTGTCTCTGTTCTGAGCTAGCAGCAGTTATACCTTGTTGGCGGAGGAAGCCACAAAGGAGCGGAAGTGTAATAAAAACAGCAGTCTCTGGTGATCCGGGTGTAATTGGGATTGTTAACGTGGAGAGCTCCTGAGGGAGACTGAGTGGAGGAGAGGAGTGTGTCTGTCTTTGTGTAGAGTAAAACATACATGCTCTGCTCCTCTCTCTGCAGCGTACCTTGATTCCGAATAAGTACAGTAGTCAGAGCTAAAAGAAAAAGAGCAAACAAGTCACCTGAGCTATATCAAGCCCTAGCTGCTACTATTATGCTTTTATTCTTTGTTTTATTTTTATTTTATTTAGGTGCTTTTTTATTTATATGTTGTAAAGATACAGTGAAGCCCGGTTTTGATTCAGAATTCCTCAGAGAACTTGTGTTTTTAAGAGAAAATGAACGTGCTAGTATTCAGGCATATCTTTTGATGAGGAAGGAACATTCTGCTGTGTTTTTCCACTGAGTCGCTGTATCATGATACAAATTGAGGCACAACACCTTCGACATAATCGGCGCATCGAGGTGTGATATTGTATGTTGAAGTCAGCAAGTCATATGGATGGTTAGTCCTCTTACATTCATGAATAATTAATGAGTAGTAATTAGCAATTCATTCATTTGTAGTCATATAATTGACTAACTTGACTGTATTTTGTTGCTTCTGCCAAATGTTCAATAATGTAGCATGTAACGCTTACTCTGTTTTTCTAATGCAATGGAGTGTAATTTAGAGCACCTATTGGAACAGCAAGGTAGACAGGCCTACAGTGAGATATCTGCTAGTATTGTCCCCAATGACTAAATAACTAATCGTATTCCACCATGCAATCAAGGCAATGCGGCAACGTTCCATTTTCCAGGAGAAATTGCAACATTCCAAATCAAAACAAATTGTATTAGTCACATTTCATTTAACTTCATCATTTCACTAACTATTCATGCTTTGTGGTAGTTAGGTTTGTAAGATTGGAGATATCCTCCTTCAAACATGAGCAGCCTATAGGCCTACAGGCACCGCGAACGAGCGCATTCAGAACTAGGCCTACATAACTTCGATTAATATTGTAGCCTATTGAACACTGTCAAAGGAGAAAAAGCACTTCAAAGTCAATTGCTTGCGAGTACAGCCCAATTGATTTATTTGACCTAAGTTATACTAGCTTACTTTATTGTGTGTTTCATTGTGGATGAAAATTTCATACGCCGATTTATAGGTGGTGAAATATAAATGATTTCGTTAAAGTTTCATCATAAATCAGTCCGTCGCTATATGTGAGGAGACACTGATTGCCCCTTGATGTCTCAGGGGCGCGGGCGAGAAGGTTGGCTTCAGCGCGCCTGTCGTCCCACTTGAGAGGCAAACCGCCTGCCGGGTGGCTCTCGCGATGTAAAGTGCTTGTGCACTATCACCAACAGCTTTGTTGCAGCCGAGGGGACATATTAAATGTCTATGTGCATCAAAATCTTACCGAAAAGGCACTGACAACTAGTGCGCTAACAAAGAGAGCCATCGTGTGCTCGAGACAAGTGCAGCTTCGCGTCATCGTCTGTAGCAGAGCGTGCAGCGGGGTTTTTGCATGCTATATTCATGGCCCAACATCTGTCCTCTCAGCGTTAAATTGCTTTATTGACTTCAGCATAGGCGGTGCACTAAAATTGATAACAGCATATTATCAGAGATAGGAATCTTAGTTATTATCTTTTGGTGGTTTTGCGAGGATAATCTGAGAGCTTGTTGAGGTTCTGGCTCTCCAGTTTCTCCAATATGCAGACATTCCCTTACAGTAAAAACACATTGTCTGGATAAAATATGATTCTTTACAATACAATAGCATAGTTGTTTGAACAATAACCACAGTAGCTTTGACTATACTATAGTACTGTAGCTGTTTTTATGAAGGGAGTACCAGTTTATTCACAGATACTGATAGATAGGCTACAGAAATGGGTATTTAACGAATAGCATTTAAAAATGTGAAGAATTAAAAAAAAAAAAAGAGTAACTATTTAGCCCACAACTACCGTTCAACACTATCTCTTTCCCTCCCAACTTAAATTCAATTCTTATTTTCAAGCTCAATGATCATCACACTACTATAACCAAAATACACTCAGAGGTGTGACTTTGTAACCAGAGACGAAATGCTATATCTGCAGACAGACTCCAGATTCTGTCATTTTGTTTTTAGGTATAGGCCTTACCGTTATATTTTCCATATGAGTATTCAATCACCATCTTATATCAATTAGCCCATCCAATGGACTTCAACATATTAAACAAATTAGACAAGCCTTGTTAATTAGAATATGATTAAAGGTTTTTAATTATATCACTGATGAAGTAGCCTAATTAGTATAAAGATATGATAATAGCCCGCTGCGACAAGTATATAATTGTATTGGGTTTGCAATTAAATCCTAAAGACTTTTAAAGAATCCACTTTCCACTGTCATTGATCAAATATTGCACACATGACGCTCGTCCATGCACCAGTGACATAACAATTCACAATAAGACTGTTGAGTTAACCCATATAGCTCGTCTATTGATTATTTCCATAGCTAATCTCCAAACGAATAAATTCGTCAAGGTGAATTACGCACATAAACAAGATAACCCGGGAGCAGGTCACTTATTGAAAAGCTGTTTCACATAGCCCTAAATTAATTTCAAATCTAGTAATCTTATCTTTTCCCCGACCCCTAATTTGTTTAAAGATGTTCCTACTGTCTTCAATTTGCCTATGCTGCCATAATGAAATGATAGTCAAGCATTTAACTTTGATTTATCTTGCCCCAACAGGGATGTCGCTTCATGGAGCTGTCCAAGGCACTTTCCTCATATCCATCCCTACAAGGACTTTCCTATTTCCTCTATTGCCTAATTCGTATCTTTAAACTGAACTCCACTTTGACATTTTTTAGAATGAAACGGCACAATATGAAGAAATAATAATGGAAATGGCTCGGCTATATTTGGTTATTTTTCCTCTTTCCATGTGGATCCAAAATAAATTCGACGAAGAAGGACACAATGCTGGCTGGAGAGCTGTTTGAAATGAATGCCTTGTCGCAGACTGCCCATGCGCAGAGTCCCCAGCGGCGGTGTGGCTAATGAAGAATAATAAATCATGAAAGGTTTTTCAGGTACAGCCGAGAGAGTGTAAGAGGAGAGGGGGTGAGTGAGAGAGGGGGGAGAGAGAGAACGAAAGAGCGAGCGAGAGAGAGTGTGTGAAAGAGAGGCGCAGAGAGAGAGAGAGAGAGACACAGCCTGCCCTTCGCCTCAGAGCAGAGGCAGATCGAGTCCCCGCAGCATTGAACGTAGTCGAGGTATCGAGACTGTCACTGGTATCTCTTAATTACAGTAAATTGTGAAACGGAAACTTTGCAGAAAAAAGATAAACGAATGAGACAATCTTTTTACGCGCGGTTGTGTTTTGGAAATCCGTACCAGGAGGAGAGAAAACAACTTTTTTCCTACTATTAGTTTTTCGTTGCATAATCTTGGAGGAGCTCTCCAAAACAACGACACATCCACGGCGACCAAAATAAGACTCTCGGAGGACGAAATTTAGAGAAAGAACGAACGAATAATATTAACATTATTTTTTGGTCATCGCGCCACAGCCCATAGCGGAAGAGGTAAACGAGGGCGCAGGCGACATTCGATTGCATGGCGCGTGCGACATCTCCTCTCCAGCAAAACTACGGCGCGCGGCCATACCTCCATACACAGGGCTAGGTAATAATATATGCGCCAACAACTAGAGAATTGGATGTTCATCTTTCCATATTGTAGCAGCTACAGTTACAGTATATAAGACCGTGTCTTTAGATTCCCGGAGAAGCAACACTGGGTTTCAACTCCAATCGAAGAGGCGGAGTCTTAACTTATTAAAAGGAACTTGCCGAGACTCGGACGCCTGCAAACATGATGATGATGTCTCTGAACAGCAAGCAGGCATTCGCCATGGCCCACGCCAGCTTGCCCGAGCCCAAGTATTCCTTGCATTCCTCCTCGTCCTCCACGTTGACTTCGAATGCGCCCTCCTCGTGCTCGTCTTCCCGACACAGTAGCACCATCATCAGCAGCGGCGGAGGCAACTCGGAGGCGATGCGCCGAGGATGTCTCCCAACCCCACCGGTACGTATTCTGCATAATTACCGCTTAAAGGCACATTTTGACAGCCCCCTTTTTTTCTTGATGTTTTTTTCATGTCTGCACAGCAAATCACCCAGCACCTCCATTTTTTCACCCTTCCTCTCGCCAACTTATGTATTCAGTCGGGTTTGCCTTACGTATTAATTTTGATGACCTGGGATGTTGCATGTGTCTTGTTTTGTGTGTTCTTTTTTATGATTTTTTTCCTCATCTCATTCAGGAAATGTTTTAAACCGCGGAGTGGAGTGAGAATTCCCTACTGACAGTTATGTGTGCATTCTATTTGCAATTGCAGAGCAATATATTCGGAGGCTTGGATGAGAGTTTGTTGGCCCGCGCTGAAGCTCTGGCGGCGGTGGATATTGTCTCGCAGACCAAGAGCCACCACCATCCTCCACACCACAGTCCCTTCAAGCCGGACGCGACCTACCACACCATGAACACTCTCCCCTGCACCTCCTCGTCGTCTTCTTCCTCGGTGCCTATTTCTCACCCTTCAGCCCTTTCCGGCCACGGTCACCACCACCATCATCACCATCACCACCACCACCAACCCCACCAGGCGCTGGAGGGCGACCTGCTGGACCACATCACCCCAGGACTGGCTCTCGGGTCCATGGCAGGGCCAGACGGCTCCGCAACTGCGCACCCTGCTCACATGGCGGGCATGAACCACATGCACCAGGCAGCCCTCAACATGGCTCATGCCCACGGGCTACCATCCCACATGGGCTGCATGAGCGACGTGGACGCCGATCCCAGGGACTTAGAAGCCTTCGCTGAGAGGTTTAAACAGAGACGGATCAAACTCGGCGTGACCCAGGCGGATGTAGGGGGAGCCTTGGCCAACCTGAAGATTCCTGGCGTGGGCTCCCTCAGCCAGAGTACCATCTGCCGATTCGAGTCCCTCACCCTCTCCCACAACAACATGATAGCTTTGAAGCCCATTCTACAGGCATGGCTGGAAGAAGCCGAGAAATCACACCGGGAGAAACTCAACAAACCCGAGCTATATAACGGCGGAGAGAAGAAGCGGAAGCGCACGTCGATAGCAGCACCGGAAAAGCGATCACTGGAAGCTTACTTTGCCATTCAGCCGCGTCCTTCCTCAGAGAAAATCGCTGCTATAGCAGAGAAACTGGACCTGAAAAAGAACGTGGTGCGGGTCTGGTTTTGCAACCAACGGCAGAAACAGAAACGAATGAAATATTCTGCATGCGTCTGACTCTGAACACTCGCTCTAAAAAAATAAAATAAAAACTATCAACCTACGTTGAGAGACTGAACACTGTTTAGAGACGATTTGTATTATATTTCTTATCACACACTTTTTCAATCATCAATGACTTGTGCTTTGAACGACCCGAATAATTAATATACATTCAAAATGACTGAAAGCTCAAACCACTACTGCTGTCACGTCTTATTCGCAACAGAAGGGATGTGGAGTCATGTACAGGAGCATTTGAACAGAGCAAGTAAGACCTCTGTTTTTTCTCCACTTTAGACCTACTATTCTTCACCCTTTTATGTCAGTTAAGTATTATAGGCTTTAATGAAACGTATTTTTTTGGTTTATGATATTGGTTAATTTATCATAGCCTACAATGGTGAACGTAGTGAAAAGAACAGTTATTTACCATGGGAATATAGGCCTACAGTATTTTGACACAGCACTTGGTCGGTGCCTATTGGCCTAGTATTGGTGTGTTTATATTTTTGTCGTAAGGCTACATTTTCCCTCTGAGTTTATTATTATGACGATGCAGTCTGGCATTAATTCCGGGTCCATGAGGGGAAATAGGGCAGTACAGTAAGCGCTTGCTGGGTCTCGGAAGCAATCATTAGAGTACTGCCAAACAACGCCGTGTAAATGATTAATTTAGCGGTCACATGACCTTCATTTTGTGTCCCATGTAATTAATTCCACTTATTTCGTTTTAAAGTGTGATGAAAAGCTGAAAGATGAAGAAACGTGGTAAGATATAAAGCAAAGACCCAGAGTTTAGGCCCTAATCGAGCAACACTGTTTATACACTATAGCTGGTGGAGGGATTGTTTTTTTATTGCATAAACATCTATCTGGCTGTAGATGGGCCTATAGAAATAGTGGATCAAATGTATGCATTTGATTGGGGTTTACAATTGCCAAATATGATTGTTTTCCTACCGTTTGCAATAGGGCTACGTTTGTTTTTGCCAGCCAACGTGGGTCTGTTTCTTATGAACTATTTATTAGATGAGGCCATGTTTACATCATTATATATTTATTGGGATTCCCCCTCCTCTTCCTCCTCCCTCGTTTTGCTTGAGAAAAGCTAATTCTGACAGCAAGTGCAACGTGTTTTCGTATAGGGAAATGACAGCTAAATCTAGACCTATAGTCACGAATTTCATTTCGTTTCTGCTAAACGTTCGAGATGGTACAATCGAGAGATATATGCGATAGTATTCTCTTTTTAAATTATTTTTATGTATGTTTTTTTCCCCTGGTTATTTATTTGTATAAATATGCGCATCATTATGAAGTCGTTGCTTGTTAAATTCACCTTGTTTCGTAATGTTTTCTTATTGAGAAAATAACCGTTTCATGGAAGTATACGTGTAAAATGTAAATATTTCATTGGAACCAGTCGCACATAATTATATCCGTACAGGTTTTGCTGTATTGCTGTTTTAGCTGAGGTACCTTCTTTCTGTAATGTCTGTTGCTTTTGGATTCCTGGTCGAATTATTTTTTTATTTATTTATTACATTAATGTATCTTTAAGTTATTTAATAATTGAATTGCAATATGTGTTTCATTAAAGAACAAATTTTAACATTTTATTGGACGGTTTGAATGAGTGTATTTGTGTAGGCCCAATTCTTGGAAAGAGCGAAACGCTTGTATACTGCACCTGCATATTGCAATGCATGGTCAATATAATTTAAAGACTCCAATTGAATTGAGAAATATATTCCTTCAAGCATCAATGCAATGATCATCCTTAGATGTAGGCCTATATCATTAAAGGATTTATGTTGGAGCTAAATCTGTCTTTTATGCTGAAAGATGCAAAGATAGACCATCAAGCATCAATAGATTCTATTTTTACATATCCAATTTCTCTACAAATTCCAGAAAAATCCCATTACTGTCCCACCATGCACTGTAAAAAAGACACGTGCTTTTTTTTTTTACTGACTGGCTGCCAGCTCACTCTTGCTGCTCGCGGTAGCCTACCTGAGAACAAATGCTAATATTCTATTAGAGTCTAATCATGGAGTCTATAGAGAACTGGATAGGTCCCTTGAGCGCAGCCCTGCCAGATGTCAGCCCGCCAGAAAAACAGCCTCGCCTGCCAATGTGCCCGTCTCTATTTAAATACACAGTCAAACACTGCTCCGGTGCGAGGCATGATATGGCTTTGAAGCAGGCTAGGCTACACCTTGGTTTGCGCGCGGGGTTCAGCCTAGATAAAAAAAAAAATATCAACATTTTGAATAGAGTGTCATTTCTAAAGCACCGTTCATGTCAGGCCGATGGGGGCTTGGCTGCATGGCTGGTTTTGACTAGATAGAGTGCTTATGTCAAAATGGACTTTTCGTATAGCAGGTTAGGAGAATTTACGCGGCAGTTTACGCGGCAGGTTATAGGAGAATTAACAAAGCAGGTTAGGATAATTAGGTTAAGGTTAGGAAAAGGATGAGGGTTAGGACTAGCCTAAAATGCAAAAAAAATAAAAATGTCAATTTGACATAAGCTTTACCTAATGTAGACATGACCTGCATGGCTTGCTGACTGTCTGCTTGGAAGGTTTGAACGTTCTATGGGGTTTCAGTTCTGCAGCTTACAGCACCATGGATAGCTCCCATGCTACCTGAGGGAGAGAGGAGAGGAGAAGGGAGCCAGCCGCCTCCGATTTGCACTTCTGAAATCTGTCTTACACATTTTAAATAGAGTATTTATAGCAGAAGAATGTATTTGCATGTGATTATTTTTGATAAATCTAATTTGATTATAAATTGTAATTGAAACAGTGAGGGGGAATCCAGTGTAGGGGTAGGCTATAATAATAAATATTATGATACAAATAATGCTGCAAATGACACATTTCTTATTAGTGAATTCCATCAATTAATTAGGAAAGGGATTCAGTAGCCTATTGATATGCAAAGTTCCACCTTTTGCTTGCTGTGAAACCGGAAGTGCGTGGCAACAACATTGGGCTACACACCGATGTTGGAAATATGATTGGTACACCTCTCTATTAGGCTACTTTGTGTCTATAACTTTGGCATCTCAACATTTCTAAAACCAATTTAACCCCCTGCCAGCCTACCTCCCTGAAATGACCACCTGATGACGTCAGAGTTCTAAACAGGCCTATGGCTGTGTTTCGGTCATCTTTGGAATGGCCCGCATGGAGATGGAAGAATATATTTATTTATTTCTAAACAGAGATTTACAACAATACTTGGTTTATTTCTACCAAATATAAGAACTTTCACCGGATATATCAATTAGTGACACAATTATGTGTTACCAGCTATGACAATTAACGAACCGTTATTTTATTGTATTCCGTAATATACCCATTTGCTCCAAGATAAAAGCATACACTTTTTCCACTTGTCTCTTAATTGTATAAAAGGCTTAGACACAAAATCAAAGCGGCTTAAAACACCACGATTACAGCAATTGATTAATAATACCAAAATGAGCTGTTATTAACGAGACAGTCTTGATGTTTCATCAATTAAAAGATGCTCCCGGTGAGCGATTCTAATTTCCCCTAAATGAGCCATTCACTTAATACGCTAATAAGAGCGAATTATTAAATTACACATCGAATTATGAAAAGCAGATAATTATGAGGCGCGAGCGAGAAGTATAGGGCTAAGTAGTCATTAGCTATCGCTGTTAATTACTCAGCGTTGGTCAGGGAGGGCTGCAGAGAGAAAGTCTCATCGGGAATTGAAATTAACTTAATGCAGTGAGTCTCGCTGCTTGACACCAGCCCAGCGTGTGTTTAGTGCACTGACTGTACACTGGAAACATGGCAGCTCCCTCCACAGCTAGACTGACTATTCCCCGATTTAACTTTCCATATATAGGTGCGAACAAATCTATTGGGATTATTTGCTAGCGAATCAATCCATGCAGCACTATCCGCAGTGACAACACACAGAGAAAATAAACGCGCGCGCGCACAGACACACACACACACACACACACACACACACACACACACACACACACACACACACGAACATTTTGCCTTAACATATCTCAACCAAGCCAAGCAGTTTACACAGAAGCAACACAGCCCCTCATAGGCTATGTTGCTTCTGTTCCATACACTGAGACATGGCACCAATACACTGTGGTCGCTACATTCAAAAAGGAAAGGGCAGCAGTGTTTCCCTTTGTTATAATTAGGCCTTCTGTTTTATTTTTCTCCTTTCCCCTGAACATTCCCCCCCTTTCACAGGGATGCTGATGAAATTTTAATGAAGCCGGGGACTGTCTGAGCTCCGCCTGGGGAGCTGCGAATAGAATATTTTAACTGTACATTTACACCAAGTGTCTTCCTTCAAAGATGCGACTGAGATCTGGAATTAGAGGAAACACAAGGTCAGAAATCGAACGCGAGACACTGTAACCCTTTATTTAGCATCGGTGGCACTCAACTACACTGCATTTCGCCAACATATCGCACATTGTCCCTGTACTGTTATCGCGCCATGGCCCTTTGAATAACACGCGCGTTTAATATGGTCGCCAATCTCCGTGTAATTCTAGATTTGTAGTTGTTGATACAGTATTAATGAATTATCACTGGTGATTAGTCTGTGAAGTGTTTTACAGAGGCTAATCAACGGAGTTGCATTAAGAAGGGGAAAATACATGGGTTCCCATTACTCCTTTCACACGTGTAAACGGGTGAGTATAGACTATACTGTCAGCTGATAGGATGCGTGTGTTGTTTTGAAAGTGCAGGACAAGTTATTTGGTGTGATTGAAAAATAAACGTGCACTTACAGATGCCTGACCCCTTCCCCCCTCTCTCTCTCTCTCTCTCTCTCTCTCTCTCTCTCTCTCTCTCTAACACACACACACACACACACACACACACACACACACACACACACACACACACACACACACACACACACACACACACACACACACACACACACACACACACACACACCTCAGGACCTCTCAGGCACCTCTCTCACTCCTCGCCTCATGCACGCGCCATGCACTCTCACCCACTCTCACTATCCCGCTCTTCTGCCTATGTATCGTGCTGCTACCTATCCAGAGCATGCCATCCCAATAACTCAAAAGAGTACTCTCCGACGACAATTCGTTGAATTCTGCAGATTTCATTAAAATCATATAGGCAACAAAATGATTGGCGTGGCCAAACTTCTAAGTATTTCAGTGGTATTATGTAAAAATATTTCACTCTTTACGGGCTACATTTGAACACGTAGGCCTCCCAAGAGGGTTTAATTATTTCTTATTAAATGCTATACCACAGCTATTTAATACCCTACTCATTTTCCCATGGCAGGTGACGAAGGGCCATTTAATATTTTGGACAGGGACAACTCAATTATGGCTTGTATCCGTCATGAAACATGACACATGTGAAAAGGGCCATCGCCATAATTATAACATTGACTACTTTGTATGCATTATCTCCATTTAAAATGTGAACGCATTATCTCAATGTTAAATGTATGCATGGTCTAAATGAAGTATTTTCCACCTATTATGTAAAGCTAACAAAATGGAGAGATACGGATGGAATAGGCTAAACTGCAGCTGGGGATATGCATATGTTGACATGAGAATAATGTGAATAATTCGTTATCTTATATGTTCTTATGTGGTTTTCTTTCACATATTTACATTTGAATGATTTAAATACCAGTAAGTGAACGTCAGCGGTGGGGCAGTGGAAAAAGCAAAACATGTTGCCTTGTCCAAGACCTCCAGTCTTATTACATGTTGCTGTTCATCTCTGTAAATTACTAATCAAATATAGTCAAGTTATCATTGTTACTCATTGTGTATTTATTCCTCGTGTTACTATTTTTCTATTTTTCTATTATTTCTCTATTTTCTTTCTCTCTGTATTGTTGGGAAGGGCCTGTAAGTAAGCACTTCACTGTTAGTCTACACCTGTTGTTTACGAAGCATGTGACAAATAAAAGTCGATTTGATTTGAAATATCCCAATTAAGTTGTAAACTGCTTATTCAATTCCAAATGGTCAAACCGTCTGAAAGGTTGGATGTTCCACACACACATGCGCAGCACCATTTCGTCATTAAATATTTATCCGATTGATTTTATTTCAATAACTGGAGCTATCTTCGCTTGATTTCTGTAAGGGTTGTTACAGTACATGTTTTAAGTTAAACATCTACAGCGCGGCTAAAAACACCAGCGTTATTATACAATTAACACGTTACAATGAGATCTCGGTCATTATTTCCAAATCATCTGTAAAGCCTATATGACGATAGAGATACATGGACCTTAACGAGTTGAACAGTGTTGAGTGCAATCTGTAATTAAGGCTCGCGTTTACTCTTAATGAACTCTTAATGGGTGTAATGCTTTATTATCAATTTAATTTAAATGCCTCCGATTGCAACCCTTTAAACGATGTGCAGTGGCCAGGCCCCTGGGCCTACCAGTAGGCTATATGCAAGACTACGTAATGCAATGAAGTATACCTTAGTCCCAAGGTTCGAAACATGATAAAAAAATTCGTCCGAGAAACGAAACAATAACATATTTTTGAGAATGTAAAAAATAATAAGCCACAATTTTCATCACATTTCAGATGAGGCCTATGGCACATGTTTTAGGTATGAATAAGTTCCATTGAGGGCATGCATGATGACCCTATCAAGTATTTTCCAATATATGTTTTCTAATGCCCCTATTTCCAAACTCATCGAGAGCTCTCCCCAACAGATTATGCCCCATTTTTCAAACGGATGGCGTCAAAATGGGCCCAATGCCATTAAATATTAAACGACCTAGGATGGGCATGCACGTTTATGAACAGTTAAGTGTCTTTCGTGCATCTCCCTCCATCCCCCTCTCTCTCACAACCCTCTCTCCTTCTATCTACATTGCAAAAGCCATTTAACGCATAGAGAGAGATCCGCTCATTTTCAGAGGCTGTTGCACGGTTCCGAATGAGTAAGTTGTTGTAAAGATTGGGCATCGGGTCTAATGAGAAGGTGGTATAGCTGTCTGCTGGATGTGTGTTCATTGAGCTCTGACAGCCGCCTGCTCTGTTGCAGATCTATTCATCATATCCACAAGGAGTGGCAGCCAGCCCAGGCTCTTTCTCTCCCCCATCTCTCCCTCCCTCCCTCCCTCTCTCTCTCTCTCTCTCTCTCTCTCTCTCCTCTCTCTCTCGCTTTCTCTTCTCTCCCCATCTCTTCCTTCCTCTCTCTCTCTCTCTCTCTCTCTCTCTCTCTTTCTCTCCCCATCTCTTCCTCTCTCTCTCTCTCTCTCTCTCTCTCTCTCTCTCTCTCTCTTTCTCTCCCCATCTCTTCCTCCCTCTCTCTCTTTCTCTTTCCCCAACTCCCTCCCCTCCTCTCTCTCGCTCTCTCTCTCTCTCTCTCTCACTCCGGCTTTCAGTTTATACAGAGCAGAATCATTTACATAAAGTCCTTAAGGCAAATAACTGTTGGGGGCTCTAATTTATATCTGATCGAAAATTAGCCGTCATTATGCGCGCCATTAGCCACATCTTTAATGTGCTTCTAAGCACCATTTGTCAAGTAGCTTGTTAATATCCTTCAAGTCTTTAAAGTTGAGAGATCGAGCTCATTAAAGACTGTGGCACTACTGTGCTATTGATGCTGTTTTATACAACGCTGCACAGAGAGCTGGGACTACAATTTTAAAGGTATTCTTTACTAGTGTTGTCACAAATGTATTTGCTAAATATCCAGATGGGCTACATTATGTTTTTAAGCATGAATGGGAAATGGAGAGGTATGGGCCAACACGCCTGTGTCCCATTGATCTTCTAGTTTCGAATTTCTAGCCAACAACTAGCCTATCACATTCTAGATGAATAAATCTAGGCCTACGCCAACAGCTCACATGATGATAATAGTCAGTCAAATGCAACTTGGCTGCGAATAAAAACCGAATTATTCAGCAGAAGAACTTCTTCCTATTCATAAAAATGGTGTGGTCTCTGTTGGTAAAAATCAATTGATAAAGAAATGACACATGGAGTGAGACAAACACTGCTACTGTGATATGACATTAGTAAGAAAGAGGTAAATGTTTTCTACTGGTCACGCTCTGTAGCACTCAGAATCATAATTAGGGACGCACATCTTTTTCCATCGCCTGTGGGCGCCACTTCGCGAGTTATGGCGTTTTATTATTGGTCCGAAACTCCTGGTGTGTCCCCCCCCCTCTCTCTCCCTCTCTCTCTCTCTCTCTCTCTCTCTCTCTCTCCCTCTCCCTCTCCCTCCCTCCCTGAACGGATTCCTCCAGGCTAAAGCAATAAAGAGAGTAATTAGAATGCGAAGGTGTGTGTCCCAAATTGCACCCTATTCCCTACGCAGTGCACTACTTTTGACTAGTGCTCACAGGGCCCTGGTTAAAAAGTAGTGCACTATATAGGGAATAGGATGCCATTCGGGACGCAGCGCAGATGTAAATAAAGGGAATGGGACAGTGGTGAAGGATGAGGCGTCTAGGTCAGGCACTCATCAAAAACCCAGTTGGTAGCAAATGACACCGAGCGGTGCGCGGTGCCAGAGGCCCGGGGCTACGGCTGTCAAACCACAGGCTCCACGGACTAAATTAGAGTGGCTCAATGGCGATGCATCTCAAACAACCACCACCAATGAGGATAAACACACATACATACAGTATACGTGGGTTAAACCTAACACAATGTATTATGCATGTACATGTAATAGAGAGTGCATTTGATAGCATGTGCTGTCATTAGACCTATAAACTATGTGGCAGAAATCACACACATGGAATCCATTTTAATTGATACCCACATTAATGTGCCCACATCCATTTGAGGTGTATTGAGGGTCATGTTTGAGTCTCTTGGAAAGTGATATTTCACTTCGCCTCATCCCCACCGCCAATTAATTGTTTGATACAACAGAAGAGGCCTTTCAATAGCTGTTGATTGAACAGCAGGCTAAACAAGAGTTTTTTTGATATTATAATAACAGATCAGATTGGCTCAGCACAAGAAACAAAGGACAGCTAATAAAGTTAGATATAAACATAAAACACTACACACTTGAGATTACAGGCATGGAGAGGAGAGGAGGGGGTCTGGCTAATTACAATATTTGCATTATTAAAAATACATTAACTACAGGAATGTCATCATATTTAATGAGCACATGAACCATTACATAATTGTTAGTGAACTTTTTTTGGTGCTGAAATGAATCATTCAGTAGGCTACATTATATTGAAGGGGACACTATAAATGTTAAGGAGACTCAAATATGCCTCCCTATAATCCAAAATATATACCAGGCTGTAAATCAATTTTCACATTTAAAGAGCTCATTTGAACGACGACTACAAAGATGTCGCTTTTGACAGGGATGAGGTCAAATTCCTTTTGACAGGGATGAGGTCAAATTCCTTTTGACAGGGATGAGGTCAAATTCATTTTGAAAGGGACGAGGTCAAATTCCTTTTGACATTCAATTCATGAATAAAAAAAATCATTGAAATGACAAAGTGAGGAGGAATAAAATCCCATTCCAATAACATTATGAAGAATTATACAAACCAGACAGTTATGCAGCCTACACCATTCAATAAATCCACACAATACAAGGGTTAAGGGTGCATAGTTAACCCACACTACCTTCCTCCTTTCATGTGATTGTAGCCTGCCCAGAAAGGCAGCAGCATGACCTATGGGACTACAACTGATCAAGGCAGAGTATATTTCAAACAGAAGGAAAAGCACCATGTAACGAGAATTGAACTCAATGGAGGCTACTGCATTGTACAGCTAGGATGCCATTGGAAAGTGAAGACTACCACACACACACACACGCACACACGCACGCACGTACGCACGCACGCACGCACGCACGCACACACACACACACACACACGCACACGCACGTATGCACGCACGCACGCACGCACGCACGCACACACACACACACACACACACACACACACACACATGTAACAAGTACAGTAGGCCATTAAAGTGCTTTGCTGGGTTCTCTCTGATCTCTGGATGTTAATGAGACACTCACTGGAGGTTTGCCTGGTTTCCTGCACACAGTGCTTCTACCTCTCACCTCCTCTACTTCCCCCTTTATCTGCTCTCCTCAATCGGTGGGAAAGCCAAATCACAGCACTGGCACTGTGCTGACTCCATAACAGAGCGCAGTGAAAAAGCCATTGTATCACTATGCAGCTATGTAGCCAGAGTTCATTTTTTTTACGCCAGATAGCGCGATAGCGAGAGAGATAGCGAGAGAGATAGCGATAGCGCGTCAGATAGCAGATATTCAGCCTGAACTGTCGGTTGAGGGACGAGAGTCACGTAGGAGTGATACCATCTGACGTGAGACAACGACCCGAGTTAGGAAAATGATTGCCTGTATTACCTGCAAATGAAATAAATATCTATATCATTCAAAAACAAATTGTATTCATTATTCATACTGTTAACAGTATTGTTATTGTTATAATTGTAATTATTATTATACAAAAAAATGCAATAGTTATGATAAAGCCAATGGATTTGTTGAAGTTGGCATGACAAGTAAACACTAGTTGAGGATGTGCATGGGTCTGACTGGAACAACTACACTGAGTGTACAAAACATTAAGAACACCTTCCTCATATTGAGTTGTGTCAAGTTGGCTGGATGTCCTTTGGGTTCTTGATACACAAGAATGGTCAGCCAGCAGCGTGTGCCTGACACCTACTACCATACCCGTTCAATTTAATCTTTTGTCTTGCCCATTCACCCTCTGAATGGCACACATACACTATCCATGTCTCAACTGTCTCAAGGCTTAAAAATCCTTCTTTAACCTGTCTCCTCCCCTTGAAGTGGATTTAACAAGTGACCTCAATAAGTGATTATAGCTTTCACCTGGATTCACCTGGTTAGTCATGGAAATAGCAGGTGTTCATAATGTTTTGTACACTCGGTGCATACAGGTTACCTGACCCTAGATTATTGATCCCAGAGCCATGGCTCTGATTGGTCCGACTAGCTGCCAGTCATGCAGGCTAAGACTGTCATAGAGATCCCCTTACAAAAAAAATAAAATAAAAAAAAATAACAACCATAAACAAATCACATGAGGAAAAGAAATTACGTGCCATTTTTACATTAGTCACACAAGTGTGGTTTCTGGACACGTGTGAAATTTCACATGTTCATTTTTTATGTGTTTTTCCCTTATGTGAAAAAAAATATCATATGGCGCAAAACACATTATCATGATGATGTGGCAAGTGACAATTTGCTTTTTGAAAGTCATGTATCTTAACTTGACATGCAAAACATTTTGGGACTGTATGAACAGTGGACTAATGAAAAAATACCAAAATATAGTTTTTGAGCGGATTTTTCCTTTCACAAAGTGTCTCTCGCCAACGTTTTGGTGAAAAGCTGAGGAATGTGGCTGGAGAAACACTACCTTATGGATGCAAGGACTGACCATCCACGATGTCAGAGTTTCAACCATGTTTTTAGGCTATACAGTGTTTGTTTACATTTATTTTGTTTACGAATATGGAGCAAATGTGGAGTTTCTTTACAAGTTCACATGTGAAAAACAATCACATGTACAAATCTATTTTGCAGTTTCATATGTGAAAACCGCAGAAGGAGAGCAATGGAACCCCCCTGCCAGATCAGAGGGTCACCTGACACAGGACACAGGAGCATTGATTCGCTAAGGAATACTCTGACCGATGCTTGACATTTTTTTATCAGAATCCTCGCAAGATGTGTCTTTATAATGTATTAGTAAACAGAATGTGCGTCACCAACACAAAGGAATGAAGTCAGATGTAAAATGAAGCCATCTCTGCAGCTTCTACTTCTCTCTTCATCAGCAGTTCCAACCTTGCTACAGTCAGTGCTCCTATTGGTAGCAGCAAGCGATACGCATAAGTGCCAGAGTCCAGAGTGTTCGAAAACAGACATTTCCAATATTACATCAATGTCCCACAATCCACTGTACCGTACGTACATGTAGATAATGTCATTTTTTTCATTGCATACAGGTGACAAAACCTTAAGTGATCCCGCCGTGCAAATACTCAATATGCCAAAAGTATCGTCTCAGCAAAAACGTGTTGATGCAGTATTTCCACCTCCTTATTGGATTACACTTCACTACTGAAACCTTCTGCTTCCGAGGTGTCTTTGGAAAAGGTTGATTACTATTGGATATATTCTGCCAGTCGACCGCCGAGGGCTATTATTGCTCTGGATGCAGACTACAGTCACAGAGCCTGATGGAATGATAGTGAATGGGCCGAGGTTTCATCTAAACCATGGGAAGTGATTCATGTGGACATAAAGAAATGTTAACGATCGCAAACGACCTTTGTGTTGGATGGCTTTCGTCACAGACACTGACACAGTCAGGCTGGCAGCTGCTGCCCCTTGTCACACATCCTCATCTTCAGTAGAAGTACTGAGAAGGGAGGCGGTGAACAAATCTGTATTTGTCATGAAGAACTGACTGTTCAGCCTCAGCACAGCAGCAAAGACACTGTTGAGTCTCTAAAGGGTCAGAAGAACCTGTTAACAGACCAGGTTATCGCTCTGTTAACAGACCAGGTTATCGCTCTGTTAACAGACCAGGTTATCGCTATGTTAACAGACCAGGTTATCGCTCTGTTAACAGACCAGGTTATCGCTCTGTTAACAGACCAGGTTATCGCTCTGTTAACAGACCAGGTTATCGCTCTGTTAACAGACCAGGTTATCGCTCTGTTAACAGACCAGGTTATCGCTCTGTTAACAGACCAGGTTATCGCTCTGTTAACAGAGCAGGTTATCGCTCTGTTAACAGACCAGGTTATCGCTCTGTTAACAGACCAGGTTATCGCTCTGTTAACAGACCAGGTTATCGCTCTGTTAAGAGACCAGGTTATCGCTCTGTTAACAGACCTGGTTATCGCTCTGTTAACAGACCAGGTTATCACTCTGTCGGCCTATGCACAGTTATAACCCTACACACTGATAAATCGCATATCATTTTGAATGATCATAATGACACATTTCCAGACAATTTTGATTGTAAATACAACATGTACTAATATGATAATGATAGTAGCTATACTGCCCTACAAATCCAAAATGCAATAACTACCAATTTTCTTTTACTGCAAAATCTGACTTCAAAGTATTTTTCTGTCCGGACAGACAGCAATTTCTGATACTACATTATTATATTATGATCGACTGGCTTATTCTTGTGTCAGGAAACTAAATACCACATTAATCAGATAACTTACCTGGCCATTACAACAGATCAAAGATTCTAGACCAAATTCATGGTTACTGAGTTTTGCCTTTGTAGGGGAGTATAGAGCACTGAGATATCTCTGTCATGAAAAACGCTATACTGTCCCACCTAAAATGTATTTTATTCATCATGTTCTGTCTATGTGTCCACACTGAGATGTTGGATGTGCCGTACAGTGAAATTGAATAGACATACTGTTTCTGACCTCTGTGGTAGCATACATCCAACGTGTTACTATCAAAATGTTCTGTCTGTGTGTCTATGCTGAGTAGATGTTGGTGATGAGTCTTAGAGGGAAACGCCACAGACACACACAGTTCTCTGACCTCTATATGGTAGCAGTGAAGGACCCAAACAGCTGTAAACAACACTGTAATCAGTGTCCCATCTGTTTCCTTCTCCCACTTGGTGTGGATGCATTTTTGCTATTTCTTTTACCCGCTGCCAAGTCACTGCCTCAGGACATCTAGCCCAGAGAAAAAAAGCTAATTTACCAAGTAGGAAAGAAGCAAAGTTCTAGTTCGTGTGTGTGTGTGTGTGTGTGTGTGTGTGTGTGTGTGCGTGTGCGTGTGTGTGTGTGTGTGTGCGCGTGTGCGCGGTGTGTGTGTGTGTGTGTGTGTGTGTGTGTGTGTGTGTGTGTGTGTGTGTGCCACTTGGCTGTGAAACTTGGTAATGGCAGAGTTGAGATAAGTTAGAAAGATGGGTCACGATACGAATTAGCTTTGGTATGCTATATTATGACACAAAAATGGTATAATGTAATGCAAAGGTTATATTGGTAATGATATGTCTGTTCAGGGTAAAAGTAAATAAAAACACTGCACATAAATACTGGAAAAGCATCAAGACAATACAATATCATATGATGTTAATAGCAAACCGAAAATACCCCATACTATGACAAACACAAGCTGTGTTAACATGGCCTTTCATTCCCATCCTGTCCAGTTCTGGGGCAACACTTGGCTGCGTTTAGATCGTTAGCCCAATTCTGATATTTTTTTCTTCACTAATTGATCTTTTGACCAATCAGATCTGCTCTGAAAAATATCTGATGTGATTGGTTAAAAGACCAATGAGTGGGAAAAGATCAGAATTGGGCTGCCTGTGTGAACGCAGCAATAAAGAGATCACTGGTAGGCTGGGGAGCTAAAACCCCTCCAAGTATAAGGAGAGGGGACCTCTAGGGGCTGAGACAACAATGTAACTGCCTGGAATCCACAGAGGGGTGGAGCATTACCACAGCCTTAGCATCTCTACCATATTAACATCACTCACTATACTGTACCAGTGTCAATGCATTAGCGTAGTACATTAGCGTAGCATCATTATAAGTGTACATGACATCAATAGCTGTAAACCCTCTCAACACAACAAATTCCCTAAAGAGTTTGAGCGTTGTTGTGTAGATACAGACATTTTTAATTAACAACCACATCCCAAGGTCAAAGGTCAGTGTATTATGCCCTGTCTCCCTGCTGTAATAATTGTCTTCCTCTCTCTTAACTAGAGTAAACACATCCAATCAGCTCTTGTATGGGAAGGAGGGACGGAGCTAGGTAAACTTTGTATTCTGCATGCATAATCAATGTTGTATTATGCCCGGGACTCAGCACTGGAACACTGTGCATTCTGTTATTTGAGCAGGGGTCAGAGCTGCTTGTATTCCTGTGGGTGGGATTGGGGGATTGCAGGAGATTTGAACGGGGCATTATCCTTACACAAGGGCCCTCCCAGCCCAGACGTTCTCCTGTCTGTTGTCCCTCCCCACCGTCATTTACTTTATCAGTGCGCCGGTGTAATATACATAATTCAAACAACCAGAGAATGTCTTTGGGCTCCGAACCACCTGCTGGCTTTTATTAGCTAATTAATGGTGATTTATCGGAGTAACTCATTTGAGTGGGAGCCGCTGCTACGCCTTCAGGACGACTGCAGAAAGCTGTATGAATCCTGATGGTAATTATGCTTATTTGATGGGCAGTCTGCTAAAACAAAAAGTTCTGTCTCCTGTGCCCTGCAGCGATGGAATTTCTGTTCTTGCCGAGGACGACCTTGTGTGGTTTACTCTGTCTCATTAGCACCTCCCACGTGGATTCATTTTCCTACCTAAATTTGAGTAAAATAAATACATCTCACATTCGAAATGTGTCTTTTTTTGCCTGTTGGATGGAAATGTGTCCTTGGGACAAGAGGGTTTTAATATCGCCATATTACAAGCACACAATATTAATCAGCGATTGGATTTCAAATCGGCTGCGATTAGCAATCCAAGACACTGACATGGTTTCCTGTCAGGGTTTCGGCATTAGACTGCGGTCAGATCCTGTGTTTTATGATGGACTGATCACTTGTCATCATGGTTTACAGTGCCTTTAGGGTTTGTTCTGACATATATATGATATATGCACTTGTCACATCTAAATACCGTTCATAACGATAAGCACGGGACACCAATCACTTTACCACATCTGGATACTAAAACAGTGTGTTTAAGTCGTAATAGTGGGAGCCATCTTTAAAGAAGTATAAGGTCAATGATTATGTAATTCCTCACTGCCTCAGACACGTATAGATTAATAATCATAAAGATCCAATTTGCATGGTACAGATTGAGAAATGTGTATTTGGGTGGAAGACAAATCATCCGTATTAACAAATTGACATTGAGAAAACCATTGTGGCTCTTACTACAGAATCAAATGTATTTCAGTGAAGAAACCGTCCACTCTACGCTTCATGCCACACTTTTGGCTTTGTATCGCCGAGAGATCAAACTGTACTAACGTGATAATAACGACCAACCCAGAACACTTCATCTAGACGTCCTTATTTTCCCCTCAGAAAGCAGCAATGCTCTGAGACATGTTGGTGAAGCAAAGAACTTGTACCACTGTGCATATTCTGTTCAAACAAGACAGCAACATCCCGAGGCTACCTCCACAAGTCCCTTTGTTGTCTCTGAGAAGGCTGACATATAATCTGTGGAGATGTGTTCCTATAAGATCTACCCCCACAAGTTTACCAGCTACATTCCTTTTTATTGTAGCCAGGAGAGCCAGGTCCTGATGATGGGAGTGGATTAGGCCTGAAGGGCTTATACCCCTAACCATATCCCATGGCATCACATTCACAGCATATTGAACCACTAAGGGCCAAATCCTGACTTAAGATCTGTGCGCTTAACTAGGATTCTCGCGTAAATCATGCATTGATGTCAATGGGAGACTTGCGCCCCCCAAAAAAATTCTAATTCAAGCATGTCTGATGTCAAGTTTAGCCCTAAATCTGAAAAGTAGTTGTTTTGTTGGGATGAATGGATGGATTGACACATTTAAAGGCCATCATTGCTTTGAAGTTATTCAAACCAGGTGTTACACTGACTACATCACTGATATGACTGAATATAATTACTGTATTGACAATAGCAAAACATCTCAGTCAACACATGAAAATGAGTCAAATTGGCTTAATCCAGAACAGGTCCAACAGAGTTAGCTTTTGAAGGTATTAGAAAGTGCCAGTTATGTTATTGATAAGCATTTGGACACGATCTGCGTACGGTAGAATTAATCTGCTGTTCCATCCCGAAACATTTTGACGAGTGCCTGTCAAATCTATAAAGAGCCAGGATGTAAACGATCAAAGGTGGCCTCTTGATGTTTTCCTACCATCTGCATGCATATCCTTGGGGAAATTGAATTGCTTTTTTCCCTCCTTTACCCGACCACAGGTTAAGTCCGTAAAGGCCTCGCGGGGAACTCAGGAAATACTATGTCAAGTTACCTGGCATATCTCAAATTAGAATGTAGTCAAAAATAAAAACCTGGGTTAAGCTGTGACTGGGTGATATGCGGAGATAAGTGCCACCTTCCCTGATCTTTTCATCACAATTCAAATCAAATTCAAAACAGGAAGAAACAGCAGCCATATCTCAGTGTTGTGTGAAGATGCCTCCAGCGATGCGTTCCTTTAACGGAGGTCTTTCCTCACAAGGTGCCTCAGCTCTCTAGTTTACACAACCAGAGCTCTGTTTACTCTGAGGGGAATTTAACCCGCTTTAATGTTAAAGGCTTAAAGACATCCTGTCTGACTGTGTTCTTCAGTCTACGATGTACACGAGAGCAACCATATCATTTTCTACCTGTCATGCTGAAAGAGTTTGGATTATGTCGCAGGTTACATCAAAACACATGACATCATCAAAACACACCAGTCAGCCTTTTATTTTTATTTTATAAAGGACATCACTTGACTGAATGGCTCTTACTGGTATTGAAATGTAACTAAGAAGACAGTGCAGATCCCCACATCAAAGGTATCTTATCCATGTCCATATTATTCCACAGAGGACCCTGAGAGGTCACTGTGCGTGTGTGTGTGTGTGTGTCATAAGCGTCGTAGTGAGTGGACCAAAATGCAGCGGGTATATATGTATGCTCATCTTCTTTTATTGAAGAAAACAAAAACAAAAACACTTATACTAAACAAACAATGAAAAACAGTCCTGTAAGGTACACTGTCAATACATGGAAACAACTACCCACAAAACCCATGGAAAAACACCCCTACTAAAGAGGACCTTCAATTAGAGGCAACGAGGAACAGCTGCCTCCAATTGAAGGTCAACCCAAGAAACTTAAACATAGAAATAGACACACTAGAACAAACATAGAAATATACTAACATAGAACATAAACCAAAAACCCCGAAACACATAAAACAAACACCCCCTGCCACGCCCTGACCAAACTACAATAACAAATAACCCCCTTTACTGGTCAGGACGTGACAGTGTGTGTGTGTGTGTGTGTGTGTGTGTGTGTGTGTGTGTGTGTGTGTGTGTGTGTGTGTGTGTGTGTGTGTGTGTGTGTGTCTGTGTGTGTCTGTGTGTGTCTGTGTGTGTAAACACAATGGAGCTCTGGCAGGGAAGTGGTGCCTAGCGAGTCCCTCTAGGGAGAAAACCCAGAGTAAACATCACAGTATTCATAGGCTAACCTCAACAATTGTACCAAATGGAAAAAGGTGCAACCCCCACTCATCCTCAACACATATACGTGCACGGACACCAAACATGCGTACACAGACACACATACACGGTGTACTCAGCACAGAAACAGACGCACACACACACACACACACACACACACACACACACACACACACACACACACACACACACACACACGCACGCACGCACACACACACACACACACACACACACACACACACACACACACAAATGAATTTGATGGAAGAACAGAAATAAAAGATATGAGAGTTGTTCTCAGAGAAAGGCAGTTATCATTCCAGTCCTCCATCTCCACGCTGAATGCTCCAGGGATCGCTATGAAAGGAATAGGAGCAATAAGTTCACTTTGGATGAATTAATGCTGTAATTCTTTATCAGGGAGAGCCTGAGCATTACCTTGGACCGGGTTTTATTCAGAATGGTTTCAAGCCCTGGCTAGTTTTTTCTCTCTTTTTTTTAATGAAGGCCTTAATTTGTTAGCCCGCTGTAAATTATTCATCTCTTTTATATTCCAGTAGTTATTACATGTCATAACTGTGTATCTATGGGGTGAGATTTAATAGCATCTGCTGGACCTTAGGAAGGGAGCTGGCTTAAAAAAAAGGCTATTAAATATTGATAATTAGCTAAATATTTGCCTTGGCACCTTATACAGTGCTAATTGGCCAGGGAGCAGCTGCTGTGGTCACTATAAGGTGTTTCTCACAGAAAGACTGTGACAGGAGGTGAACATTCAATTAAGAGGCGGTTGAGATATACAGTGTTACTACCTGGTATATTGACTTAGCTACTGACTGACTGAGACAATGCTATTTTCAACATGGTGAGAAATATTATTCATTACTCTTATTAAGTATATAATAAAGCATTCTTATGATATAAAACATCAGCTTTATCAATGTCAGCCTTGCTGTCCATGACATATTCTATGGAGTACCGTGAGCTTGAGTAGTCTATGACTGAAAGCCAGGAGCAGGAATTGAAGAGCTATGTGTACATACAGCTGAGAGGAGAGGACAGCTGAGAGGAGAGGACAGCTGAGAGGAGAGGACAGCTGAAAGGAGAGAGGACAGCTGAGAGGAGAGGACAGCTGAGAGGAGAGGACACCTGAGAGGAGAGAGGACAGCTGAGAGGAGAGGACAGCTGAGAGGAGAGGACAGCTGAGAGGGGAGAGGACACCTGAGAGGAGAAGACAGCTGAGAGGAGAGGACAGCTGAGAGGAGAGAGGACAGCTGAGAGGAGAGAGGACAGCTGAAAGGAGAGAGGACAGCTGAGAGGAGAGGACAGCTGAGAGGAGAGGACAGCTGAGAGGAGAGGACAGCTGAGAGGAGAGAGGACACCTGAGAGGAGAAGACAGCTGAGAGGAGAGGACAGCTGAGAGGAGAGGAAAGCTGAGAGGAGAGGACAGCTGAGAGGCTAGGACAGCTGAGAGGAGTGGACACCTGGGAGGAGAGAACAGCTGAGAGGAGAGAGGACAGCTGAGAGGAGTGGACACCTGGGAGGAGAGGACAGCTGAGAGGAGAGAGGACAGCTGAAAGCAGAGAGGACAGCTGAAAGGAGAGAGGACAGCTGAGAGGAGAGGACAGCTGAAAGGAGAGGACAGCTGAGGGGAGAGGACAGCTGAGAGGAGAGGACAGCTGAGAGGAGATGACAGCTGAGAGGAGAGGACAGCTGAGGGGAGAGGACATCTGAAAGGAGTGGACACCTGGGAGGAGAGGACAGCTGAGAGGAGAGAGGACAGCTGAAAGGAGAGAGGACAGCTGAGAGGAAAGGACACCTGAGAGGAGAGGACAGCTGAGAGGAGAGGACAGCTGAGAGGCTAGGACAGTTGAGAGGAGAGGACAGCTGAAAGGCGAGAGGACAGCTGAAAGGAGAGAGGACAGCTGAAAGGAGAGAGGACAGCTGAGAGGACAGGACAGCTGAGTGGAGAGAGGACACCTGAGAGGAGAAAGAACAGCTGAGGGGAGAGAGGAGAGAAGACTGCTGAGAGGAGAGAAGACCTCTGAGGGGAGAGAAGACAGCTGAGGGGAGAGAAGATAGCCGAGGGGAGAGAAGACAGCTGAGGGGAGAGAAGACAGCTGAGGGGAGAGAGGACAGCTGAGGAGAGAGAGGACAGCTGAGGAGAGAGAGGACAGCTGAGAGGAGACAGGAGAGCTGAGAGGAGAGAGGAGGAGGAGAAAATGGCACTGTGAGTAAATGTCAAACGAGGTGACAAGTTAACTCACTGGAGAGGCAGTAACCCTTGATGTGGTACCCTCCCTGTGTGTGTGTGTGTGTGTGTGTGTGTGTGTGTGTGTGTGTGTGTGTGTGGTGTGTGTGTGTGTGTGTGTGTGTGTGTGTGTGTGTGTGTGTGTGTGTGTGTGTGTGTGTGTGTGTGTGTGTGTGTGTGTGTGTGTGTGTCACTGAGTCAGCCCCCATCAGTCAGTCAGTCATTCAGACTGAACCATCTGCCAGCCAGCCAGCCCACCCCGCCTGCTTGGTTACACCCCTCTGTCACACCCCCACCTCCTCCACCTCAGGCCACCAGCCAGCAGCCAAGGGGAGCATCCCTCCCTCCCTGCCCCAGGGCTAGAGTGCTTATGTGGACCACTGTGACGAGGTAAGTGGGTAGGTGACCACTACACTGAGGATAGGGATGTATTGTGGTACATTTCCACTATCAACCACCTCCCTTATAAAGAATCATGTGGTTGGAGAGAGGAATAGGTCACATCTTATTATGTATTCTTATTATGTGATCACAGTAAGTCTACACATGAATACACACAACTGAAGTCTATCAGCCAAATGTTAAAATCTTACACCCTGTTCACTCAGTTTTTGATAACATCTGAAATGGGGTGAATCTAGTTTATAATTCCCTAACAACTCATATTACTGTATATCAGGACACTCTTAGATAAAAGGTGCTACAAAGGAGAACCCTTTGAAGAACCTTTTTTGGTTCCAGGTAGAAGAACTCTTTTGGGTTCCATGTAGAACCCTTTCCACGTAAGGTTCTACCTGGAACCAAAAAGGGTCCTACCTGGAACCATAAAGGGTTCTCCTATGGGGACAGCCGAATCACTTTAGTTTGTTTTAATAGGTAACAATCTGTGTGGTCCTAGTGTTGCTACCAAATTCAATTAGTAGTAGTGTTGCATTGCAATCTATTCATTAGAGCGCAAACAGAGGCAGCCAGTGGGAGTGTATTGATTGGAGTGTGTCATGTGTGAAAGTGAGAGAGAGAGAGAGAGAGAGAGAGAGAGAGAGAGAGAGAGAGAGAGAGGGGGTGGGTGGGTGGGTGGGTGGGTGGGTGGAGTGGTGGCCACTGTTTTCTGCTTAATGGACTGAAATAAAAGAGGTGGGAATGCCTTAATTAGGGAACAGTGGCAGGGTAGCTCAGTTTCCCTCCTACTACTAACCCATGGAAAGAAACACACACACACACACACACACACACACACACACACAGACACACAGACACACAGACAGACAGACAGACTGACAGACAGACAGACAGATAGATAGATAGATAGATAGATAGATAGATAGATAGATAGATAGATAGATAGATAGATAGATAGATAGATAGATAGATAGATAGATAGATAGATAGATAGATAGATAGATAGATAGATAGATAGATAGATAGATAGATAGATAGATAGATAGATAGATAGATAGATAGATAGATAGATAGATAGATAGATAGATAGATAGATAGATAGATAGATAGATAGATAGATAGATAGATAGATAGATAGATAGATAGAAGACGAGAACGGGTGAGAAGAGGAGGGGTAAATTAAAGGAGAGCGCTGTGCTCCCGGGGTCTGCTGGGTAGTGCCTTGCTCCTCAGCAATGAGTTGCAACTGTCAGTTGATTTTATCTCTGGCTTTTCATCATGGCACTGAACCCGGTTGGAGGAAGCCACCTGAGAGGCTCAAGAATTTGTTTGCTACAAGTCATTAGTCAAAGACCTGCTGTGATGTTCAGGGTACTGCTGGCTTCAGACAAAGTGTGCATTAACCCTCCTTTGTCTGATTGGCATGTGCAGCAGACAGCTTTGAGGACTGGGATAAGCAGATGCATAGTATAGGATACGGAGCAGGTGATGGAAATGCTAAGACAGTCTACATTCCAGGTAAGGAAACAATAGTATTTGACTAATAGTGTAAGGCGAATGTCCATATTGGTACCATTTTTTGGAAAGTGGTTGACATTTCATACGGGTTTGCCCAGTGAAAAATCTTTTATGGCCCAATAATAGTTGACAAAATATTGTATTGCTTCCATCAGTATTTGACAGGCAGAGAGGACCAGAAAGATGGGTATTGGACGTTCCATTCAACCACACACTTAAAATGGACATGACAGATAACATCAATGACACACGACAGAAAGCTACGTAGTAAGTGGAGCGGTGAAATGTTACTCTTACAGAATGAGTACAAAGAGGATAACACAAACTGGAACTCAAGATCCAAAAGGGCCCATGTTGTCTAGCGGTGTGTGTTTTGTCGCACAGTGGTCACATAGACCCACAGTACCCTCTCTCCCAGTCTGTGAAAGGACGTTTCTGAGACCTGGAGGTAGCTAGAAATAATAACACACTAATCATCCTTAGAGTAAACATAGTTCAGCTAATAAGACAAACTAAAAAAAGCCCCTTAAAGTTAGTTTTGGTAATCAAAAGCAAACAAATGTGGGGAAATTGCCTGACCTATGACAGGGCGCTGATGAGATGCGCCACCAGAATCTCTGCTTCGTGCCCATCCCTCGCTGGTTAATAGATTCAGCCTCACCAATGGAGGACGAGAACCACTAGCCCTGGCACCAGAAAGGTAAGAACTCTATCAAACTCACGTCCCTGTGTTGACACACCGCCAGGTAAACAGAGAGACATGATCCAGAATTTCATATTTCACACCCCCAACCCGCTCTCCGTCTCTCCATCTCTCTCTCTTTGTCTCTCTCTCTCTCTGTCTCTCTCTCCGTCTCTCTCTGTCTCTCTCTCTCTTCTCTCCTTTACCCATTTAATCCCAAGAATCCTCAGTCCACTCCAGGTTATACAACTGTTTTTGTTAGCTGAGTAATCAAACAGCATCTCCAAGGGTAAACCCTTATTCACTCAAGGGCTTTGGCATAACAAAAACATCCACTTACACTGGGACCACCCCTGTTGCGCAACACAAACACACACACACACACCATTGGCTAGTGCCATTGACAGAGAGTGGGGTGAAGAGTGGACTGGAGATGGGGGGCAGTGGTGTGACCAACCCAACACAAAATCCATACTTAATGCTAGATTTCCACTTGGATTCCCTCTCAACCCAGGTCAATATGAGAAAAGGCTAAAGAGAAGCTGCTACTTGGAGAGTGAGCTGCACTTTTCCTGATCGCTTTGGATCATGGGAGATGAGATGAGCCTCCACCTGTGATGCGGTGGCCGAGGCCTGACAGATAGATAGCTGACGCTGGTGGTGACGATCACAGCACAGAGCAGAGCGGTCCCCCCCCCCACACACACACACACACACACACACACACACACACACACACACACACACACACACACACACACACACACACACACACACACACACACACAAACATAGATGGAGCCGGACATGTCGATAAACACAGCAGCCCGTTGGCACGGAAACAGAGTGGAAATGACATGTTCAGCGATCCAAGTGGAGACTGGAAGTCAGAAGTCATTGGTCACGGAACATTTTAGTGATGCTCACTTCTTAATGGCCATGGCCAGGCCTCCTCTGTCCTGTCTTACTACTGGCAGGACCTATTAAAGGCCTTGTTGACGTTCCATCATTCCATATTCAAACATTATCTTAATATCCACAATATCCTAACTTTAATATCCACATTTACTAATATATTTACTGGATACTGGGATTTGGATGAATGGAGGGGATATCCTGCTAGCTAGCAAGTATGTACATTTTCCTGCTAGGATGGCAGGGCAGACTGAATATTTGTGTTTCCAGGTGTCTCTGATATATTTCCATCTGGAGGGAAAGACAGGACGGATAACGCCTCCTCTCCCCTGACAACTGTCCAATTACGTATATCACACTTGGCCTACTGTTTGCACTAGAATTAATCAATACAGGACGTGGTTGAGTGAACACATTTTGGTTGAATCAAATGCATGAAAACTTAATCATTCGCTCAGGGTGGAGGCGAATCAAATAGGGAATGCATTGCATTGCGGAGGCAAAGATTTCTCTTTCGGGGGAGGCGGTGTGTGTGTTTGTGTGTGGCTCATCGTTGATTGTGGCTCCCAAGTTTGGGTGGGGGGGCTCCCCCTTTCCTCTCCTGACGCGGCAAATGGAATGGGTGACAGGTGGAAGTGGCGATGGGGAAGCGCGTGCGAGGCGGTCCTCCGTTTCATGAATTAATGTAAACACAGCCCCATGCAATTACTACAGCGCTGGTCATTTTTGGGGGGTGATGCTCCCGTGGTTAGACCCTGCAGGTCCAATCTAATGAAAACACCCTGGTTACTGGGGCGTTTAATTGTATATACGGTAAAGCTAAGTGTGGAGGAGGAACGCGAGGCGAGAGGCGGGTTGTGGATGAAAGCATAGCAGCAAGGCCTACAAGTGGAAAATTTGATTCAGTTTAAACATAGCATTTGGTATATTGATCCGATGCGGAGGGGGGACTGTTACCAAGAACACAAGCGAAGCAGATGGATTCATTTGAACGTGAGAAAACCTGCTATAAAGCAAAGGATGAAACGATTGAAATGGATATAATGGTGTGGTTATTTCCTCAAAATAATGCTGAGAGATTCAGTAGTGGTAGCATAGGGTCCCACTTTATTTAGATAGTCCCATATACATCATCTACAGAGTCATACTGTTAACAAACTATCTGTTGATAAGCAACTGCTTATCGGTTAGGGTTAGGATAAGAGTTAAGGTTAGGGTAAGGGTTAGGGTTAGGGTTAGGATAAGGGTTAAGGTTAGGGTAAGGGTTAGGATAAGGGTTAAGGTTAGGGCTTGGGTTAGGGTTAGGGTTAGGGTTAAGGTTAAGGTTAAGGTTAGGGATTGGGTTAGGGTTAGGGTTAGGATAAGGGTTAAGGTTAGGGTTAGGGCTAGGCTTAAGTTTAGGGTTAGGATAAGGGTTAAGGTTAGGGTAAGGGTTAGGGTTAGAATAAGGGTTAAGATTAGGGTAAGGGTTAGGATAAGGGTTAAGGTTAGGGCTTGGGTTAGGGTTAGGGTTAAGGTTAGGGTTAGGGCTAGGGTTAAGTTTAGGGTTAGGATAAGGGTTAAGGTTAGGGTAAGGGTTAGGGTTAGAATAAGGGTTAAGGTTAGGGTAAGGGTTAGGATAAGGGTTAAGGTTAGGGCTTGGGTTAGGGTTAGGGTTAGGGTTAGGATAAGGGTTAAGTTTAGGGTTAGGATAAGGGTTAAGGTTAGGGTTAGGGCATGGGTTAAGTTTAGGGTAAGGATAAGGGTTAAGGTTATGGTTAGGGTTAGTAGATAGTTAGTTGAAATGCTACTAATAGTCTGTAGAGCGTCTACAGATGGACCATCCAAATAAAGTGTTACCTAATATTTCCATTGCTGTGTTGAGATCAACAGCCTGCTTTGATGATCGTATTGACTCAATCTGATCACTCAGTCACTGAGACTTGAGTTGGAATTTAATCAACCCACAATACAGAAATACCATATTTCAATGTAATGTTACGTCTAAGGACCAAGGATGATCGCAATACAACAAGTGGGGGGTAGTGAGAACCAAGAACTGAGATATTCATAACCTATGCATATCTCTTTGGTATTTACAGATGGAATCACCACCAGCACTCCAATGAGGTGAGAGGGGGAAAGATGTGATGTGATCTGCCATATAGTAATATATTTTCTATTATCAAAGTCAATCAATAATTCATGGGTCACAATAACTGAGTTAGCTGTCAGTGGGAGAGCAGGCAGGCAGACCTGAGATCAGATTCTAATTCAGAAAAGCTTTATTGTCCCAGTATTGGGCAGCCCTGAGATCTCTAGTCTCCTCCTGAACAGTGTAGGTGTATTCCTCACACACAGATAGGAGGCAGGAAATCAGAGAAATACACCTACAGTATGAGCCACCACACACACACACACACAGCCGCTTTAGGAACACACACACACACCACACGCTTTAGGAAAACAAGGAGGTCTCATAGTCATTATCAGGCTGACATTCAGAAGCTGCTGTTTACTGTTCAGGCATTCCTCTGTGAGGTGATAATCTCTCTCTCTCTCTCTCTCCCTCCCTCCCTCCCGCTTTCTCTCGTTCCCACTCTCTCCCTTACCTCTCTATTCCTCTCCCTCTCTCTCCCTCCTCCAGGTCCCTGAGTGCTATTCACACAATCACTTAGGAGCATTAATCAAGCGTTGCCTAATGCCTCCTGACAGGGTAACTAGCGCTGTAATGGGACGCCGTCCAAAACCCTGTCCCTGCTCTGCTCTACCCGCACGCATCTGCTAACACTTGCAGCAGCCGGTACTGCTATAGCCTGAATGTAGCTAGCTATAATGCTAACGCTAGCAGCAGCCTGTGCTGGTATAGCCTGCCTGTAGCTAGCTCTAATGCTACCGCTAACAGCAGCAACCGGTACTGCTATATCCTGCCTGTAGCTAGCTATAATGCTACTCCTAATGGCTGCAGGAGAGACCGAGACACTCTCCAATAAAGCACTTAGAGGCCCTGGCTGAGACGTTATGAGACGTTGCCATATGGTGCATGAAGAAAGCTTTTTGATAGTATGCTAATCTGAGGGCATTACCACCAGGATGATTTACAATGCGCCTGACTGAACAGCGCATTGCCCTATAGAGGAGGAAACTGACACCACAGCTTGCTGTGCCTAATAAGACACAGGGCCATATTGGTGATGAGAGGGGTGGCGGGAGGGACGTGTTTTGATCTGTATCATGCGAAGGCATTTGGCTTCATTAAGATGCTTAGATTAACTTGAAAGGCGTAAAGGATATAAGGACAGATTTAGGTTTTACATCATAGATACAGTGTAAAAGATGCCTGACGCACAATTGGAAGTGCTTTGACTGTCTATGAAAAGCTGCTGAGATATGGATATACCAATATTGCCTTTATGTTGAGACCATGAAGGGCAGTTTAGTAATATAGTCCCACTTACCTGTTCTTTCAACCAGTTGCTTTCATCATGATTTTAAAGTGTGTTCGTTGTTTGCAGGTTAGGGAGAAGTCTCATAAAATATCAAGTAAAGACAGGGTACATAAATATGTGAAATAGTTTAAGTATTAAAATGACGTGCTTTCAACAGAATAAATCAAATAAAATGATAATGAGAGGCCCAAGCAGTGAGAGACTAGCTAACATAAATACAATTCATAAGTACACCTGTTGTAACATTTATCATTAATCTATCGATCCAGAGTTTTTGATAGGGTTACCTTTTAAATCTGTAATGCAAGCAGCATTAACACTTCATTTCTATTGAATCCACAAGAATCCAAAAGAAAGAAACATGTTTGGAATAAATATGGGCCTATCACCACTAGAGATTAAAATGTTTGGAAACTTTTTGTTCATCATTACTGTCTTTGCTTTACTGTTTAGCTGGCCTTTGGCCAACACTGATCATAACATATTATAATGCTGAGGATCTATACGAAGATGAATAAAATCAAACGATTCTGCCAAATCAGCAAGTCATTAATCACGTGACAACTAGACAGGCAAGGAGGATCAGGATGTTTTCCAGTGGCGATCCACTACTAGTTTTACCGCCTGTTTCTACTACTAGTTTTACCGCCTGTTTCCACTGCTAGTTTTCCCGCCCGTTTCCACTGCTAGTTTTACCGCCTGTTTCCACTACTAGTGTTTACCGACTGTTTCCACTACTAGTGTTTAACGACTGTTTCTACTACTAGTACTTACAGCCTGTTTCCACTACTACTGTTTACCACCTGTTTCCACTACCAGTGTTTTCCGCCTGTTTCCACTACTAGTGTTTATCGCCTGTTTCCACTACTAGTACAAACAGCCTGTTTCCACAACTACTGTTTACCACATGTTTCCACTACTAGTGTTTTCTGCCTGTTTCCACTACTAGTGTTTATCACTTGTTTCCACTACCAGTGTTTTCCGCCTGTTTCCACTACTAGTGCTTACTGCCTGTTTCCACTACTAGTGCTTACTGCCTGTTTCCACTACTAGTGTTTACCGCCTGTTTCCACTACTAGTGCTTACTGTCTGTTTCTACTACTAGTGTTTACCGCCTGTTTCCACTACTAGTGTTTAATGACTGTTTCCACTACTAGTGCTTACTGTCTGTTTCTACTACTAGTGTTTACCGCCTGTTTCCACTACTAGTGCTTACGGCCTGTTTCCACTACTAGTGTTTACCGCCTGTTTCCACTACTAATGTTTAGCACCTGTTTTACAGAAGAACCAGACAACAAAACATGCCATCCTCTCCTTAGGCCAGTGTGTGAACAACCTGGTTTTACTCTCTGCTTTGCCACGTGTAGCTGCAAAAATGCATTAATATTTGATAGCAGGGGTAGCGGTTCGGTAGCATCTTCTTCATTGCAAACAGATTCAATGGACGAGCAGATAAACAGTGGGGCTGTTTAATAATGCAGTGTGGTGACACTGACCTTATTTTGCCGCCTTTCCTTTCAACCTGCGCTGGTATTTTGATGCACGGTGCCCCGCTGACTCTCTCAGCACACAGGGAGGGTTTCATCCTCTCATCCCTCTTTGTTCAAAGCCTGGAAATAAAAAAATGTAGGGGAAAAAACAGTTCCTGTTAGTTTGACAGAGGTTACATCACTGACTGGGCTACTAAACCTATCTGAAGACATTAATGAAAATGGTTTCAGGTTATAGGACAGGTTTGGATACACTGTTGGATGTATGAAATATCATATCTTTATTTTGGGGGTGCGAGGAGGCTTCAAATGCTGAGTGTCGGTTTGAGAAGTGGAGTTGACAGCTGAGGAGGTTCCTTGAAGGTGAACTTCGAGGGGTTTTGACAACAGAGGAAAACTCAGAGGCATAGAGCAAAACAATGGCCCTCTATATATAATGCAAAACTAGATATGAAATATACTGTATGTTTTAAACATGTTTGGATATGTTATTTCAGGTACCTGTAAGTCAGTGTTTCACAAACATCTCCTCGAGTACCTCTGCAGCCAGATCCACTTGTTTGATGTAGTCCAGTGCTAGCACACCTGATTCAACTGGTCCACTAATCACCGATCCCTTCATTACTAATCAGGTGTGTGGTTCTGCTAGTAGCCAGAACCGCTAGCTAGTTCTGTTGTGTTCCTAAGTGAAAATGTATGTGTTGAACTGTCATCAACATAGTTACACATCACTCCCCAAGTCTGGAACCAACAGCACCCTGAACTGTTTGTAGCGCCAAGCCAGAACACTGCTAACTAGTTAGTTAAATAGTTAACCAAATAGCTACCTGGACTATCTGCATTGACCCTTTTTGCAGTAACTCCTTTGGCTCATCACATACGCTGCTGCTACTGTTTATGATCTATTCTGTTGTCTACTCACTTTATTTTATTTATTTACACATCTACCCCAAGTACCCCTGCATATCGACTGGTACTGGTACCCTGTGCACAGAGCCAAGTTATTGTTACTCATTGTGTATTTATTATTACTTTTATTATTACGTGTTTTACTTTTCTGTTATTTCTCTATTTTCTTTCTCTCTGTATTGTTGGGAAGGGCCTGTAAGTAAGCACTTCACTGTTAGTCTACACCTGTTGTTTACTAAACATGTGATGTGTAACATTTGATTTGAACCAAAACAATTTGTCAAGGTTTTTTTCCCTCAAATATCCAAAAATGTCAGGGTG